>NW_020955789.1:170611-274650 GCF_003031625.1 Empidonax traillii
TTTTTTTTTTTTTTTTTTTTTTTTTTTTTTTTTTTTTTTTTTAATATCTCAGTTGTCTTGCTGCTTTCAGGAGCTTTGATACTTGGCCAATACTTGAGCAAAGAGTAATGAAAACAAGAAGAACTCTAAAATACTGAGTCGTATCTTTTTGCACGTGCCTTCGAAATGTCTGAGGGCAGCATTTCTTCTTAAAACTCATCTATTTTAGATGTTTGTATAGAGCTGAGTATAATTTGACTAAGTAATACTGTCTGATGGTTTAGGGTTTAGGGTCAGGGTGATATATTAGTGTGCATTGCATGATGTTCCTCTCACTGTACCCCATTTGAGTATTACCGGAGCAAAGGGGGAGAGGTCAGAAATAGTATGTTGGACATTGGCTTTCTCTGCTAAGTTGAATGAAGCAGAGAGTAAATGTGGAGTTTTGTGTTTATGTATATTTACATGCATTTGAAAGGCTGCAAGCTGACTACTGTACTTAATGTAATAACATTCTGAGATAAAGGGCAGCCAAAATTCAATCTTGTCTCAACAACAGATTTAAATTCCACCTCAAATACAAGATCCATGGGGACTATGTATATATTGGACTATTATTATCTTTTTATATAGGCCTTGAGCCTGAGTCCATGACACTGCACCATGAACACAAATAGCAGCTCTGCTCTTAGTCACAGGTGCATCTTATCTAGTAGTGACAATGTACAAAGACAACATGAACTCTCACCGTGTCCCCAGGATGGGTTGGTAGGAAATTTGAAGAAGGCTACTATGGTTCAGATTTGACCGTAAAGGACACAGGAAATATTTATTTAGAGTTAGAATTAGCACCTGCTCCTTTGGTGGTGTGGTAAGAGCTGCTGAAAGGTGCCATTCAGGAAATGAGTGGGTGAAGGTTTGGGAGGTGACCGGGAGGTCTGAGAGTTGGCAAGAAACTCTTTGCTAAGGTCCTGTTTGTATATGTGGGGGCAAGAGCAAATACAGAGTAAGTGCCCAAGGATGTTATGTCTATACAGTCCTTCACAGGATTTAAACAAAATATTATTGACCTGAAAGGCAAGTTTACAGCCCTTGTGAAGATCTCCTAGCACAACCATTTTTGGGTGATCCCTTTTCACACTCAGAGAAGTGGCTACCAGGGTAATTTATGATTCTCCTAGACTAGGACTAAATATGCAGTGACTCCTGGTGGTGAGGGCACGATGGACTGTTCCACCAGTCCATACTTATTAACTCTGTCTCTCCATCAGGAGCTTCTGCTATACTGACAAGAGGCAGCTTCCACTGCAAAATCTTACATCAGAGAAACTCTTACCCAGGGAAAGGTTCCTTTGCAGTATTCCAGTAAAGGATGGAAAAAAATAAAAATCTGATGCTCAGTATCTATAGAGTGAGTGCAGCATTACAAGATCTCCTCATACTCATTTCCTTCAATGGGATCCACCTTTCCTAGTTTTAGAGGGCTGCACTCTAAGTATGTAGGTCTGAGCCAGCCAGGTATTCACACCTTATGGTTCTTTGAGACCCAAGTAGTTTATCAGTGGAAATCTGGGACATCTTTCACCTGATCCCAGACTCTGCTGACTACATTGAAGAGATGTCTATTGACTGTGAAAGAAGTTTCAGTGACAAGCTTAGACATTTTTCATATCCCTAAAATTAGAGCAGATGAATCCCAGCCTCTGACCATATATTCAAATTTGAAAATGGATAGCCCCAGAGGACCTATCAGATCATTAGAAGAGAGGAGAAAGGAATAAGGACCTATACTGAGGATTGCATTACAAATGTTATATTCCCAGGTTATAGTGAGGACAGTTTACTACCAGATTTACTACCATATTTGGCCTAGATTTGCAAATGTAACTTCACTGGGCCCATAATTTTTTTCATAGTGACAACTGTGCATGGACAAGACATGTTCAGTACCTTGGCTTTGCAGGAATAACTCCTCCAAGACATCTGAAAAGGAGTGATACCGTTTAGGAAAAAGGTTCATGTAATTTATTCTTCCCATAACCAAGTGAGAAGAAAAGACTGAATTATGTTTCTCAAAAGCTGAGTTCAGCCTGTGCCCTGGGTAGGACATCTGTGTGTTGGCCACCCTTTGAAGGAGGACACAAGGTACTCACTTTAACCATTATGGGTTAGTTTTAAGGGAGCTTGGGTTCTGTAAACAAGACAGAGCAATGTTTTTTTTTCTGGCAACCCACACATTTCGCAACAGCTTCCACAAGCTCTACCAGGAGACAAACAAGTAGCCAACTAGCAAGGGAAGAAAGCAAACTCTTTCCTAACCACAAGCAGTGATGAGTGCTGCTGCCCCATGCACGTGGCAGTGACCTGCTGGAGGGTTAGATGAGCTTGCTGAGGGAGAAATCCCTGCAGAATTTTTTACCAAGCAGCTCTGTTGAACAACTGTACAATAAAACATTTGTTTTGAAAATATTCAATATCTCAGTCATTCCTGTGAGCCATTATTCTAAGAGTGTGAACACAAACATTATGGAATTAGACCCAGTGTGGCCCAGTCAGCTGCTTTGACAGTACCTCTTTATAAGGTATTGTTTTAGTTGCCATTGCTTCTCGGTGTCCATTTGGAAATGAAGAGACCAGAACTGTGCCCTCCCCACTGTTGGTGTTAGTAGACAAAGCTGCCAGAATGTGCTAGAGAATGCTGCTGGCAAGAGCAACCAGAGAAGAAGGTTGTGATGCAAACTGACATGTAGGTGGATAACAACTCTCATTTGAACACCTGTGTGTGGTTCTTTTGCAGCTGTCTTCTTTATGCAGCAAGTGAGCTACTCCTGCAACCAAAACCTTGTGGCTTAGCCTGTGGACTTCTAGTTCTCACCATGCCAGTGGAAGAGGTTACTGCTTCTTACTGGTGAGATTTCTGCTCTCTCAGGCGACAGTTAAACTGCCCATATGAGTACACCCTTCCCTCTTAAAGTCAAAATGTCATGGATGGGCAAAGTCTGATTATTTAAATCTGGATCTGAGCCCCTGTCCTGTACAACAGTACCCAAGTTGAAGTATTGCTCTGTGTTCAGCATAGCATTTGCTTAAAAATGGTTTGCTGGATAGCAAGAAAACAACAGCATAGACAAAGAGCAAGAGACGTGGATTTTATATGTTACAGTAGTCAACTTTTGCCTTCGAAAATAGGACTAAGAAGTCTAATTCTGTTGCATAGAATTAGCCCCCATGAACAAGACAAGAGCCTATACATCCACCAAGACTTATTCAAGTCCTTAAATATATGACTCAATTTAAACTTGAGAGCTGACAATTCAGGACTTAAGAGTTGGATGCCTGTTTCTTACAATAAAAAAAAATTAATGGTACATAGTGGCTTCTTTCTTTTAGTGTTTATCTTCTTTTATTGTACCACATAAATCCATTCTTGAATAGAGTTGGTCAAAAAGCCTATGAGAAATTCTCCTCTTCTGAAACCTCCAGTAAAGTACCCTAACTCAGTTCCACCACAACCTTGCTCCAAAACCAGATGCCAGTTATGTCTTGGGAAATGATATTCTCTCCTGCTACTTGCAACAGGTTCCCACAAACAGTAGTGCACCTCTGCTTTGACACAGGATTTCATCAGACAGTGATCAGTGTTTTCAGTCAAAAAAGCACTTCCTTATAAAACTATTTATATCAGGACCATCTGGAGACCCCCACTATACTGGTGCAATAAAATATACTTTAAATTTATATTGTGACACTGTGCTTATTATAAGTTCAGTTCTTTCAACAGACGTATAAACCAATAACTTTCCCCGTGTTAAATATTCCCCAAAGAAAAGGAAATTGACCTCTTCAGGGATTTTCCAAGGATTAGAAAAATGTCCTTTCGGTATCTGTTTTCCATTATTGTAATTACAGAGGGTGATGATAATCCTTTCAGCATTATTGTTTCGACATGTGCATGATTTATAGTCGGACATCTAAGTTCATTTGATGCCGATGTTGAGAGCAGCGCACTGTATCAGAGATAAAAGGAATGAAGCAGACATGTAATCTGATAACTAACTTAACTTGTGACTGGAATAGAAATGTGGTCTTATTTAACATGATTATAAATAACTGCTTAAATTTCAAGTCATCAGTGGAGTGTAAATGCTCTGAGATGAATATTGTAAATAAACAATTTCACAAGAGGGTATTAATATCAGCTGATAATATTCCAGCAAGGGGACAAAGAGCTTCTACTGTGTACCCTGGCACTGGGTCCTGCTGAAACTCCTTAGACAGGCAAAATCCTCAACAAAATCAACAGGAAGTTCACATAAATAAATAGCAGTAAAGAATCTTTAAAAACATATCTCCTGAAATAAAAGCCTTTTCTTTTTTTTCTTTTTTCTTTTTTTTTTTTTTTTATGGAAAGGGAGCAGGGGGAAGGGGACTCTCATAAATTGTTCCTACACAGCTGCTTGTGCATGCTGCCTCAGTGGGGGAGCAGCTTGCTCACAGAAGACATTTTCTGTCCCTGGGTCAGGGGAAGGGTTACCCACAGCAACCTCTGTCCAAAGTTGTTTCAAACTAGCATGTGATGGGCTTGGCTTGGTATGATGACAGTAAATTCCCACTAACAGCTTACCTAGAGTCTCCTGGAGGAGAAAAGCAAGTCAGATATCCGAGTTCTTCAGGGAGTTGTAATTCTGTGCAGGAGCTTTATGTGACCACATGAACATATTGACAGCTAAGTTGGTCACCTTCAGCTCCTCTTGTTGACTGTGGTGAGATGTTGGTACTTTCAGGGTCTCATATTTAGGGATGAGATGAACTATGTCCTGAAAGGCTTTACTTATCTCCAATACCTGTGAGATTTGTATAAGGTGACTGATTATATGCAGGTGTCTGTGCTGGAGATGTCAAAAGGTAACCACGATGAGACCCACTTCCAGTGCTTGACGGAAATCAGCTTCTACTTTTACAGTGCAGGAGATGCTCTGTTTTTCCTACTCGTGCATTGTACTGAGCAATGTAGTCAGTGACATGGAGATCCTTTTCAGTCTTTTAAGTGAAATACCAGGATACACAGACAATCAGAAACATCAGTCCAAATTTATTTTAAAAAGGATTTATTAAAATGTGTTGAATCCTGGTAGAAGAAGAAGCTTCTAGCTTCTTTCTTTATCTAGTTTCATTCAATTCACCTTAGAAATTAAAGTGCTAAATTGAAATGGATTTGCTCACATTATACCAAGCATTAAAAATATGTGGACTGAATATAGTTTTGGCAACCCATTCAAAATTTGCTAGATGACAAAGCTGATGCTGCAAACTCGAAGTCCTGCATCTCAGTATTACACTATCTGAGCTATTTTGTCTAAGACTTATTTTATTTTATTTTCTGTGTGTAACTGGACCATATCCTAATATGACAGTCGTCATTATTGCTCCATGGGCTGGCCTGAGCCTTTGTGATAAGTCCAGTCAAGTCACTAATTGGAGCTATGCTGGCTTACATCAGCTGGAAAGTACAGGGAGAGAAAGTACCGTTATCCTGGATTTGACTAAAAAAGTACTGATGGAATTATTTCCATTACAAATATTAATCTACTTAAACCAGAATTTTTACAGAAAGTTTTAACTGGATTATGAAAAAAATGGAAGATTTCTCCCTGAGAAAAATCCTATGAGAAAAATGTTATATAATTCACAATACTTCATTTTAACGAAACTAAAATAACTTGATTCAGTTAGTTTTTTGTGTATGTGACATGAAATATTCCAGTAATTTAAAACATTTGATTTAAACACTGTCTCAAAGCTAAAAAGGAAATATTACATTCTGAAAATGTCAGCTGATTGGACCATTAGGACCTTTTTTCTCTTTTCAAAGACTGGGGACAAAATACATCAGGAAAAAACAATCCAGTTTGTCAAAGTAATTCCAGTGAAGAGACTTATAGTCTGACAGCAGCTCTCTGTCCAGGTGTCACTACAAGCTTCTCTCCTGTATTTGAAGCTCAATATGAAAAACCTTTGAAAGCAAGAACTAGGGAGGAACAGAGTTGAACTTGTATTATTCCATCCTTTATTTCTCCTCGTTGCAAAACTGATGCATTTTATTAAAAAAATGCACTTATCCATGTGTCATGAGATCAAAAAGGTATTTAAATCATCAGCTGCAATCTTTATTTCATTATACCAAGAGAGTGATTTAATAGTTATGGCTAATCTATATATATAGATTTCTTTTTTTTTTTTTCAGACTGTGAACTGGGTTCTTGAAATTAGGGTGAAAGCAGCTGTATATTTGACCCACAGCAGCAACAACAAACAGTACACAGCAGCTCTGACATGCAATCAGAGTAATGGATCATTTTAAGGAGCCTGGAAATGATTAAACAAGGGTGCTGCTGCATGCAGTCCTTAATTGATTGATTTGAGTTTGCGGTCAGAAAATGACTGTCAGCTACAGCTTATCTATAATTATCAGTAATCAAAACCAGACTTTCCTCCCTTCCTAATGCTGTAATGCTCTTTCAGTGCTCTTGACATATGTGCGACTCAGGCATGCATCTGCAGTTGCCTAACAGTGTTAGACTGAACAGCAACATGCTCTGATACACACTCAGCAGAAAAAGAAATACCTTTGTACCTCTGAAATAATTGCTGTGAGTAAGGAGAAGAGAAATTGGCAGGGTAAGGTCTGAGATTTAGAATATTCTTTTCACATTGTTCTGGTGACAAAGCTACGGCAGGGAAAAATCACATTCTTTTTTTCCTACACTCGTTTGTGTACTTGGATGAAGAGCAATAAGAGTGTTCCTGCTGCAGGAGCAGATTTTATTCCGTACCAGTTAACAAATACAAGCAAAATCTTCTCATTCTATTGGGCATCACTCCTGGAGTGATTAGAAAGGCATTTGCTGTCCCATCCCCTGCAATGGAATAGACTGTCCAGGGAGGTGCTGGAGCCACCATTACTGGAGGTGTTCAAGAAATGACTGGATGCAGCACTTAGTGCTGTGGTCTAGTTGACAAGGTGGTGCTTGGTAAAAAGTTGAACTCAATGATCTCAGAGGTCTTTTCCAGCCTTAATGATTGTGTGATTCTAAGTCCCTGAGAACTGCTCTGGAACCTCCTTTTACTGTACAGCCTGAACAGGAAGCTGCTCACTCTGCTAAAGCTGCTGTCAGCTCTCATCAGTACCCCTGGTTCTTCAGAAACCGAAGTGGCTCTCCTGACATTTTTTGTAGCCGTCTTGAAAGGACTAATCCACAACAAGCTGAAGGGTTGAACCCACTTCTGTCAACTCCCACTGGATGCTTTTTGGGCATAAAAAGGAGTGAAATTCAGGTTCAACTCCTTTAGAAAAAAAAGGAAAAAAAACACTACTGAAATCACATTCAATTTATAGAATTCAAATTGTTTGGTCATCTAATTCCAGAGAAGAATCAGGGTTATAAATACTAGGTGATTTAAGATGCTACCTGCATCCAGAGGTAAGAGAATAGGTCAGAAGCTGGTTAGGGCGTAAGTCCTACCCCGTTGCAGCTTGCCTTGCTGGGAACGGTTTGTGACAGCTTAAAACTCAGTTTTTGGTCATTGTGAACCCTGCTGTGAAACCTTCTCAAGCAGTAGCTGACCATGCACCTGAGGAACACATACCACACCACTTAACACTACAGTGCCCAAATCCCATTTGGATTTAGCTATTCATATCTAAACTGAATTTCCTTTTCAGGACACGTACACTGTGCTCTGTAAAAAGTGCCCTGAAAACTATGGACCAATCAGTAAAGCATAAAAATTTGAATGCTCCATTTTGACCTCTCACTGGTGATCACAATGGGATTAATTTATACAATGTGAGAAGCACATGAGACTTGAGATGTGTAACAGTTAAGTTGGAAAACACAAATCCAATTTTTCTGGTACATTTGTGACTGCGT
The DNA here is from genome assembly GCF_003031625.1 of Empidonax traillii. Taxonomy (NCBI): domain Eukaryota; kingdom Metazoa; phylum Chordata; class Aves; order Passeriformes; family Tyrannidae; genus Empidonax; species Empidonax traillii. The sequence continues at coordinate 178,522 of NW_020955789.1, forward strand.
GGCAAAAAGAAGGCAATCTCAAAGGAGGGGAGGGTTTCTGCTATCCCAGCAGAAAGAGAGGAGGAAAAAAGAGTCATGGAAGGTGGTAGTGCTGAAAAAAAGAAAACAGGTTATGTTCTGCTAATGTATCTGATACATCCTGTCTGCGTGTTGTAACTAGTTCAAGTGATTCACTGGAAGATGAAAGCTGAAGCTACAGAATGATTCTCTAGAAAACTTATTTTCAAAAGCAACCTATCCCTCTAATGTCTATTTCAATTTAAACATCCATTAGATTTTTTTGGGTGTCTAGAAAATGTAGTCTCATTAAATCTATTCGAGAAAAAAGATAACCCTCTTCATCAGATCAGTCATGAGAGCATGTGGATACATTCTATATGTACAAAGTAAAAAACTTTTTATACTTGTTAAGGAAGAGCTGAATATTATTTTAAATTTTTGCATAAAGAATTTCATCAGTCACTTTGGTGATAATACTTAGAAAAGAGCTATTTTTTTCCATGGGTGTCTCTACAGTCTTTTGAGTAAGCATCCCATAGGTAACATCATCTCCTGTTAACTCGTGTGTCGCATGCCACTCCTCTCCAAAACACAGAGATTCTGCCTGCACTTCCTATTTTTTTTATTTAATTGTTGAAACTGCAGAACAATTGTCTGTCAGCATGTGAGTTGTCTCACAGAAACCTACCAAAGTGTTTGTGGTAAAAGATAATATGCACCATGCTGGACAAAGGCCAGCAGACAAACAACCAGACTCAGAATGCTGGGACTGACCAGCTCTCACTGATTAAAAAGATTCACAATCTAGAGCCCCATGCTGTAGCTCTGGGCCAGCTCTGGGATTTCCACCAGATCTCCTGCTCCTACATGAAGTCAAAATCCAACAGTGGCAGCCCCATATGCTTCCTCTCTTTTCAGAGTGGGCCAGAAAAGAAGTTATAGCCCTAAACAAGTAATGTGTGTGTGTCTCTCCTTTTGTCTTGGCCATTGTAAAATGAAGGTCAATATCACCATGGCTTTCTTTTTTTTTTTTTTTTCTTAAATCCTTGTAGCAGAAAATACTGGAAAAGAAAAAAAAAAGGGAAAAGAAGGCAAGGGGAAAAAAAAAAGAGGGGAAAGGCATATTTGTGCTTTGATACCTGCAGAGGGAAGATCCCTGCTGTTCCAGCACTTCCCTCATTTCCCAGGGAGGTGTTGCATTGCACTGGGTGTAAATGCTACCCCAGAAAATGTTAAAATGCTGAAGAGAAGTTGCCAATGGAAAAAATATTTTGCTCCTCTTTGAATTTCTATCTGAAAAGTAATTCAAGAAACCAGAGTTGGCAGGATGATAAATTTCTATTGCAGTTTTGAGATTGAAAGTGCAAGTTGGCACACAGCGATCCCCTTTCTTAATCAGTTCAAGATGGGCTTGGAGGGGGCACATTGTCTAGGTCTTGCACATCTTTCACAGAGAGAATTTGTAGAACCAAGTTTAAATTTCACCTCTGGTTTTCCCAGGTAACCATGTGTGTCATTGAAAACCTGAGTACAATGCTGGCACATTCGCTCACCTGAAATGCAAACTATATTCTAGTGGGATGTTTTGCACATTGCTGTGAATGAAGTGAGACCTGGGTCATAGGTCTGTTATACCCAGTATCAAAACTGGAGGAAAATGAACCCTTGGAATGGCAGAAGAATAGAATTAGTGACAACTAGAATTGCTGCAGCTTTTCAGGATGTGGCACCTGCCATCAGGTGTTAGGGTGGGAGGTGAAATTGGGATAGGTTGGCTTGTGCTGTATCAGACCCAGCTGGCACACACATTATGTCCCTAGAAGCAAGTTTTTCCATGGAAGCTGCACATACATATGCTGAGGGTTTTTGCTTCTGGTCAACACACGAACCAATGTGCAACAAAGGTCATGGAAATACTCCTGTTGACTTCAATATTGCTGGAGCAGCTCCTGGGAGTTTTCACTGAAGAAGCAACTATTCACCTTCTCTGATCACTGGAGAGATGTCAAGAAAGAAATAAAGGTGCATGACTTCATAATTTACAAAAACTGATAATTGTGTTCATCTAATCTGCCATCCTGTACAATGTAAACCACTGGATTTCTTTAAAATCTCTAGTTTTGATTTCAGCCTCACTCCTCAATGCACAGTTCACTTTAACTAAGCTCATTGTAAAGTTCTATTTAAAGTCTTGTTTCTAGTCTGCTTTTCATGCCTCATCTTCAAATTGATTGCTACTCTGAAGCCTAAGATTTCCTCAAGAACACTTCATAGGTTCATTTTCCAGAATGCTATTGACGAACTTTGCCCAGAATTCCCAAGACCTCAGAAACTTCTATATTACATTTTGGTTTATTTTTGTATTTTATTGCAGGCTGTTTTCTTATATTTCTGTGTATGAAGATACAAGCTCCCACACAAAGAAACCCACAGACCACAGTAACCTCTTAGATGGGGGAAAAAAATTCTCCAGCTGTTATGTCCATTTTTGGAAAGTGAGTATGAACTACTCGTAATCCGAGTTCATCCAAAACTATTTTTGAAGTCTAGCTGTCAGCATTTTTGTCTCAGCAATATTTCTGTTCTTCACTGAAAGTCACTAAACTAGGACACTGTGACATTAAGCTTTCAAAAAGAGGAGTCAAAAACATTTGTGTTGAGTTGAATGCACTTTTAAAATAGGAATAAAGTTAGAGACATCTTATCTCCCACCCCAAGAAAAGAAGCCATGGATTCCTTATATCCTTGATTTTCCTATCTCTCATTGTAAATTAAGTTAGATGACAGGTGTGGGTTTCAGTCTTTTCTATATATGAATCTGCACATTTAATTCTTCTCTTAGTCTGTCCATAAAATATAGGATGACAGCACATTGGCTATTGAAGGCTAATGGTTGCTATTTTTACTTCTGAACAGAGTTGATCCGACTTAGCCAAGTCATCCAGAAGAAGAACATGTATGTTTGCTACCAATTTTAGACCTCCAAAACAATGTCTCTGCCTTCAAGTTTTCTGCCATTTACTAATCCTCATCAATTCTGGATCTTGACAGGCCTCTTGGATAAGTTTCTTTTGTTCCCTGTGGGTCCCATTGACCCAGGACCTCTGCTGCTGATACAGAAAGGCCAGTTCTCTTTAGTTGTCTAGACAGTGAGTGTTCCTCAACATTGGTCATAGCTTGTGTTTTCAAATCTCCTTTTTCCTGAAAGAGCCCTATATGTTTTCAGGTAAGCTGTTTGTCCCAGTTTTGGCCCAGATCAGTGGGAGGGGGCATGGCCAAGACAATGGTGTTATTTCATACCACCTTACCTCACTGCCAGGGATGGGGGAAAGGGGCTCTCTCTCTCTTCCAAGAAGAGGGGCTCTTTCTGGTCAGGGAAGCAAGCATGGTGGGCATAGGATCCAGGCTTGGTGAGCATTTTACATGTAAATCACCCTCTCTTTGTACACTTTATTATTAGTATTGTTGTTGTTTCTGTTTGTTTTCTTATCTTGTTTCTGTTCCCAGTACATCATTCTTATCCTAATACACAATTTTTACCTTTGTGCCTCCAGTTCTCAACTCTAACACCAAAGCAGGAAGGGAGAGGGGAAGGGAGCAGTGGGAAGTGAGCAAGTGACATCTGGTTTGGGAGAATCTCAGTGGGGCACTAAATTGGGAAGTACTATTCCTAAACCACAACACTATTCATACCAGTAGCTTTACTATTCCATTTTCAGAGGTCAGAGACACTAACAGTAGAGGTTTTAAATTTTTCAATCAAAAACCATAGGAAAATATAATGTGTTTCACAAATTACTGAAAATTTTTATAACAAATCTTTCATAACTACTTCTTTTAAGCCCTCTACATATTTTAGTCAATCAATGCCAATTGTTAACAATTATTAGCATTATTTCTTAACAGAAAAAATTCTGTTAATAATCTTTTTCTCATGTAGCCTGTATTATGTTTCCAATTCTTGTTCATTTTCTCACTGAAACGCTAAATAGTGATTGTCATATTCTTCAGGAGAAAGTTACTAAATGTCAGTTTTCAGGTCTCCTGTAGTACAAAGAGAAGTTCGTAAATACTGTGGAAAACCCATTTTTCCTGAATAATAGTATTGACTCATATTAAGTGATATGAACTATATCACTCACATTAAGTGAGCTAAAAAGCTTACTGTTTGCAGTTGATAATATGGGTATATAAACTGTGATGATCAGTAAAACCTCAAAAAACTTAAAAGACTTTTAAAAGGACTCATTCCAGTTGATCGTGCTCTTACATTAGTTTCCTGGCATGTTCTGATCTGACAAAGACAAAAAAAAAATAAAATTTCCAGGAATTAATATCTCTTCTTAAAATAAATCTCTGCTTCTAAACATCAAAGATTATTTTCCCATGAAATGAGACTCATGTGCTACAAACATTGTTTCACAAAGACCTTGGAAAAGGTGAAAATAGAGGTTACATGTACATTCCTGTGCATATTCTATAACCACATCAGTTCTTTGCTAAACAGTGATCCTGAGACAAAAAAATATATCATCTCTTTACAGATGGAGGGAAACAATAAAAATTACTTAAATTTAAGCTTATAGGCAACACTTTTCTACTCATACCATATAACATGCAATTATGGAAAAATGTCAGATTCCAGTAGTAATTATAATAATATTATAATTATGATACAAATGAGGAAACATTATATTCTACTAGCATTCTGGTATAAGAAGATTTGTCCACCTTGCAAAAGAAGCAATGTAGGATCACCTGGAAGAGATTCAGGTAGTTATACAACTCGACATTCTGCTACTGTGATGATTTTAACCTACTCTCTTTGAAAGACAAACCTTCAGAGAAAATGAACAAGTCTCAACAAACTATTTGATAAACCTACTGAGTACAGGAGGCTGCTTACTACCTCTTAAAAAACTTTTACTTAAAGTGCTATAAAAATACTAAGTCCAGAAATGAAAACAGAGAATCAAATGGAGTATGAGAGTGATATTTGGGACAGTAGTCTCTGTATATGTGTATATGGTCAGTATATGCACAGAGCTACATTAAAATCCTTTGCTCATCTTCCTCCTATTTAATTGAAATGCATCCATAACATAGGATCAGTGGAACACTGGATGGTTTTCCATACAAATAAGGGATAGGCTGAAACAATTAGGCATTTAGAAAGAGACTGGGGCTTTCTTTGGGATGCCAGTAGTCAGATATAACTTCTTTTTTCTTTCTTTTTTTTCCCTTTCTCTAAACTTCAGTGCTTTATAAAATGTACAAAAAAAAAAAAAAATCTGTTAGCAGCAGGAAGCAGCATGGTCTATGCTATGGTAGGAAAGGTAGTACACTGGCTAATTCAGAAAATTAATGTGAATTGCTTTCAGAAAGCTTATCCATTAAATGTATGTTATTCCTTCTGCAGGGATTTAGTGGAATTTATTATCCTCCAAAACACTGAGACTTTCTTTTCAGAAATGAGGATGAGAGAAACTGGTTAACTGCTTGGCAATTCTAGCTGGTCCCTTCAAGAACATTTTATAGTTGCAAATGTTTGGCTGTGACATTGTAACCCAAAATTATAAATATTGATCTTCGGTAAAAAATTAGATACTACAAAACAGGGAAGTTCAATAGTGTTAGTAATTATATGCAATAGTTATATTCTGCAGTTCATCCATACAGTAAAGTGTACTTTGCAGAGGAGCACATTCAGGAACTTCACATCACAAATCAGGAAATGGGAACATGAAAAGCTGAAGAACTTCCAAAGAAAGAAGATGGGACACTTTTGATCCCTTATCTTTATTTTCTCACCATTTTGTCTCCTAGTTTTATTCTTTATATATTCATATAAAGTATTCGTCAAAACAGACTTCTCTGTTTTCTTGAATGTTCTCATTCCTCTGAACTGCACAGGTAACTGAAAGAAAGAGAGAAGATAGATAATTTTATGAGATATATTTTTGTTGGCAGTTTAGACTCAAGCCTATGAAATTAGGAAGAGTTCTTAAGACATTTCCTCTTTGCAAATTTTAATAAACATATTTTTAGCTCCATTCTTCAGGGATTTTATTCCCAAGCTATGATATTTCACAGCCTAGTACAGTTGTCATTAACTAATACCTTAGTCCTGTAACAGTACTACCCATGGAACATAATCCAGCTTAAGACAGCGACATAAAATGCCTACATTTTCCAAAGTGACCTTTTATTTTCCATTTATCAAAGCCTAAATCCAACAAGATGTTTACCAAAGAAAGTCTGATTAAATTGCTTACAGAAGACATACAATCTCCAGTGACTAGCATCTGATTCCTCTTCCAGTCATCAAAATGCACTTAAAACATCAAAATAGAAATTTCATTTTACCTAGGATTTGAGGTAAGATAGGCACATAAACCATTTAAGTTCTGCAAGGATAGATATATAATCTGCAGAAATAAAAAGCCACAACTAAAATGTCTGACCTTTTTCTTTAAAGACAGAGGAAAAATGTACCGAACTTTTTTCAAACTCATCTCTTTGTAAGCTGATGGTGAACTCCAGTTCACTTCATTTAAGGACGCAATTAATCAGGGATGCCATATGTTCTACTGAAGAAATATTTGTTGCTAATTCCAGAAAATCATGAAACATTAAACAAAGGTAAGCAATCTCAGCTCTTGAAAGCCAGCAATATACAGCTCTTATTTTACCAGTGATTTCTGCTCAGCCTAATTGTGAGCATAAGAGAATTAAATGACTTCTGTATAATACCACTAACTGTTCTTTTTTTTTTTTTTTCTTTTTTTTCAGATCCTTAAGGGCAACCCCACTACATAAATATGTCTCCTCTATTTGTAGTAATGGAAGCCAGGCCAGGGTAAGCCCAGTACTACCCAACACTTGGTTTTCTGGGCTATTTATAGAGATGATCTTTAAAGTAGAATTAATTTGACCCATTTTAGAGTGACTGTGAATTTGGCCAAACTTCCTTACCCCTCCCAGAGCTATAGTTGTTAAGGTTTCGAGTAATGGAACCCAGTAGCATGAAATAGTAAATTTATTTTCCTTAGGAGCACACACACACTCACACACATGGTCTTCATAATTTCCTATGACATGTAAGAGAAGAAAACTCTCATACATAATATTCTAAAGGTTGAATATTTGGCTACCAGCTTTTTCCAAAATAACTATTAAAATTGTAATCGAAAGTGTTCCAGGCCACAGGGTTGGGTGGTTAAATTACACATTGAGGGGGAGATGGGCTGTGAACACTCAATGTGAGCTTTATTCACTCCAAAAATTCTTTCATTAGGAAAACCTAAGACAGGCAACTCAAATTTATAATAAGAAAGTGACTTTTTTTTCTATTGAACTGACCGTTTTGGAAACTCAAAGGGTTCCAAGCATACTATTAATTTTTTACAACGTCAGCATGCTTTTTATAAACTGTTTGTGTTTGGTTTTTTTTTTTTTTTTTTCTGAATTTTAACAGTCATCCATTTTGGAAATATTTTATACCCCAGAGGAAAGATTTTGCTTTCCCTGAAGTGGGGAACAGTATCATATTTAAGCCATATGATCTATTTTTAAAAATACCATAAATATGGAACAAGCTCTTTCCAAATTGTTCACATTATAAACAGCGCCTAGCAAGGGCTGTGTTTGGTTTTGCTCTTAAAGTAGATTTCTTCCATGGATTTCCTCTGCAAGTGTCAGTGTGAAGGCTCAGAACTGCTTCAGCTTTGTCAGGGCTGGGAGCACCCTGGCACAGAAGGCCACGTGGGTGGACGTGTCTCCTTCATCCTTGTGCAATACCTCCCATGTAAGTGATGCAGAGGCCACTGAAGCCATTTACTAGCCTTTCCAACAAGGACAGAAAGCTTTCAGCAAACCATCTGAACAGGCATACAACCAGGGTGAGTTAGAAGGAATTGGGTCCCTTTGTTCACTTGGTCCCATTGTCACAGTTGCCTATCACCCTGTGTCACAAATAGGGTCAAAAAGTGTCTATCAATTGTTTGCTCCCTTTCCTTTGTGAAGTGTCTCAACTTGAAGAAAGGTAGGGAAGATATTGTTCTGAATCCGTAGCTTTGAAAGGTCATGGTTTTCAAACATTCTCTAATAGTGGAAATTAAGCATGAGAATTGTTATCTTTCAAAAATCACTGCATTTTTCAAGAAGTGCTTTTCCCATATAATTCTATACTTTCAACCTTGAAGGTTTAAAAGGCAACGTTTTAATGTTACAAACAAACTACATCTATTTCCTGTTTTTTCAGGTTTTCTTTGGTGCTTCTTAACTTGAGCTGATGGCAACTAGAGTTCTTAGAAGCAGACTAGCCGGTCCCTTCCTTACCACCCCCACCACCTCCAAAACAGAATAAACCACATTTCCAGAGTGAATAATTGCAGCAAAAAGAGCACAAGTTGCAGGGAAGGACCTGGGCAGCCATGGTGGGGTTGTGGTGGTAGAGAGCAGTGCAGCTTTGCCAGGCTACCTCCAAAAGCTGCTGGGTTTTGGACCACTTGCTCACATGTTCACTCTGCCCTTGCCCTGATCTCACAAGGAGACAAGGCCTCATCTTTGAAACAAAACTTCTTTCCAGGACTTTTTTATTTTATTTAGAGGTGGCATATAAAAGGCACAACCCAGCAAAAGGATAGAGCTGAAGAATTCAGTAGCTCTCAGGAGAAATCAGTTACAGGCCTGGGACTTTTCTGTAGTAACCCAAAGGAATTAATCTCCTCCTTTCACATAAACAAGCCTTATGCAGAGCCTAGGTAATAACATAATTACAACCACACTTCACATACACATTACCATCTGCCCTTTTCTCTTCCAACAGCAGTTCTTCCTCAGGGTTATGTGAAAAGGAAAAAATGATTAGCAGAGAACAAAAACATATCAGTAAAGAATAATGTGTGTTTCCTTATTTGAGAGCCTATGTCCTCTCCTCCCTCTTTATTCCAGTGCATACAGAACTATAAAACATGGAAATGTTCACAGGATATTAAGTATTAAAATGCTGATGTCAGCAAGCCAACAAAAACGCAAAGGACAATATACAGAAGTGTTACTGGGACTACCACTGTAAAGTATTCATTTTATGACAAATTTTAAAGTTAACCCCAAAAAAATGCAAACACATAAATTGTTAAATTAATGAAATCACATTATTTCCATACATTCTGTTCCATCAGAAACAATTTCTTAGCGATATCAGATGGAAATACAGCTGAGTCCTGACATATTTACAATAAGCACCAACAACCTTCATGTTTTGGTATTCTTCTTCATCGCCTTGCTAACAACTTACATGTTTCCTAATGTTCACCAGACCTGAAGACAAGAAAGTAGTTATATATATATATTTATATTATATATATAGCATATGTAATATATATATTTATATATATATATAATATGTAAACAGTATTCAATCAGAAACCTTCATACTCTGAAATTTCTTTTAGGTTAATTTACCAGCTACACTTCTCCCTTGTTCCTAGGGAAATAGAAAAACCTCTGTTTCCCTTTGGTGTCAACTACTTGTTTACCATTATTCTAAACTTGCATGATATCACTGATAATGCATTGACCTTAGCAGGCATGTCACCAGGCATTCTCACTAAGGAGTTTGTGAATGCATCTGTATGTGAATGTTTGTGATAAATATGTGTGAGGCAGAGGCAGAAAATGTGCATGCAGTCTTTTCAGAGCAAACAAACTGGGAATCCTGGTGTTTTTAATCCCTGAAGTGTGTGCAGTGCACAGGGAGTGACCTGTGGGTGAATTGATGTAGAAACAACGCATTCCTCAGTCTTTCCTAGAAAAATCCTGCCAAAAAACCTCAGTAAATGGTGCAGAACATTTTTTTATGTTACAACTGGCCCCCAAGGAGTCACAAGTAAGAAACAGAGAGACAAAGGAAGGTAGAAAGAAAGCATCTATGCACTGCATGTTCAAAAGTGCATTTATGAAAAATAAAAAAGGAAGGAGGGTGGGGGAAGAGAGGTTTACAGGTTGGTCATTTTATCCCTTGAGTGCCATTAAATGTTCCAGGCTGTGTGTATCTGGGACCATGCCAGGTGTTTCATGTCCTTTCCACGGTGTTGCTGAACGTTTCTGCTAATGGCCAGATCCTCTCAGACCTAAACCTGCTGACTCTTCCAAGTAAGAAATAACATTCAAGAAGGTGTTAGTGATGTGGGTTGAGCTGAAGTACTGCTACACAGGGTCTGTGCAGAATGGGCTCTCCCCTCTGCTCATCGCTGAAGAAGTAAAGGATCTTGGTTGCTATGGAAGTTCAGCGGCCTGTTCCTCAAATGCAACAGTATGTTTTCCATCTTGCCAGGAGCTCATTGCTCCTGCACCCAAAAGAAGACCACCTGGAGAACAAGTGGAATCAGTCTGGATGGGGGAGATTGCAAGATCAGATCCTGCTATTCAGCACACACACCCTCAGCATCCTTTTTCTCTCTTACAACCCATCATATCAACAAGTGAAGAACATTAACAATGTTTCTGCAGAGTGGTTTATGTCTTTGACTCAGCATAGTCTTTGAAGATCTAAAGGAAAAATATACTCTATAAAGCAACAAAACTGGGTGTTGTCCTGCTGACTGACCGTCTGACTGGAGCCAGAATTCCTCTTAAATACCCTTTTGTGTTTGAACTCCTTGGGTCTATGTTGTTCACTTTCCATAATCTCTCTTGACTTTTACTTAACATAGAGAAAGCACATTGCAGTCAGTCTGCTGGGTAAAGGCAAATGCAGTTCTCTACTAAGGAGGAGCTGAGCAGGACAGTTCCTGAACCCAGAGCAAACACACTACTGCTGTATACATTTGAAAACATGTTGTGATGGTCTTGTTGCTTCCCCCAAACTGCTGGACATAGTTCACTAATGACATCTTCCCACACAAAGTGCTTAGTGTTTCCTGATGAGCCAACTTTTCTCTGTTGCTTTAACTCCACTATAGTGGGTTAAGTTTTAAATTTACCCTTAATGTTACTGCTGTAACAAATGGGGCATGAGACTGACATCTGGATGACTTGTAAAACTCCCACTTTTAACTTGTCATTGTTGGACATGTTTTCCCAAGAAATAAGGAAAGTACTTGCTCTGCATTTCTGTCTCTAAACAAGGTTTGTCCATGGAGGGAAAGGACTGGAATCTTTGTTTTCAAATGCAAATATATACCAGGCTTTCAAATTGTTTTCCTTACTTGGCAATAAGTTTCATTGTCATGGTCTTTTTCTTGCTCCCACTTTTCTCATCAGGAGACAAATACTGTCCTCTTAGCTTCTAAGAAACTAAGGATCTTTTCTGTTTCTGTGTTTATATTGAACATTTAGGACTTTGCAGAAGTTGTTCTTTTCCTATATAATGATACTGTATTTCAAGGGTAATCTCTTGGAAAAGACACTGAGTGAATGACAAACACCCAAGAAGGAGGAAAAGACCGTGATGCACATAACTGCCCAAACTTTTCCTTACCTTCTCCAGCCTTCTCAATAACAAATACTACACTAAACCCCAAAGCTCAGCATGAAACATATGTGAAAGCAATAACTTGCTCTGGAGAATCAATGTCTTTATGCTACCCTTTGAAATATTTCAGATAAATCAGTCAAACAAATAATGTAAGTCTAAATTTAAACAGTTGGATGAAGCCTAGAAAAGCCCAGTGTTCCTGGAAGTGCTGTAATAACTTTTTCTATCACCCAGCAAAAGATTTAGAAAAAAAAAAAAAAAAGGCATCCAATTTAACTGGGGCAGTGGGACAACCTTATTTACAGAGCCTAGCTAGTTTTCTTAAATTTTCTCCAAACTAATTTTTATTTTTAATGCACTCCTGCTCTTTCAATTAAGACAGACATTTAGCTGAAGGCATTGCCATACCAACATTCGGAGCCAAAAAGAGAAGTAACATTTAAGTAGCTAATTGGAGCAGTTTACACAGTCCCACAGCAGCATAGGTAGGTCTATATCACTGCTGAAACAAACACAGGCTTCTGTCTCACCTCTGCTGATCCTTATTCACAGTGATACCTATAATTACAATTATCCTGTAGTGTTTGGTGATGCCATATACATTAACTTCTCAGTTCCCTCTAAAGACCTTGAGCTAAGTTATGTAGTGTCCTTGGAAGCAATTACTTGTCTCCAGTCATTTTCTGCTGATGTATAAAGTAAGAAGTTTTAAAAAATTTACCCCCAGTATCCTGTGTGTGGTAACTCCACACAGATGCTGGCAAGTTCAAGCAAACTAAACATTCTTTTTAAGACATGATAACACTCCTCGGTGCCACATGGAGTTTGTATGATTTATCATGCAAAGGCTCCAGCAGGAGAGTTTGAAATTGGAGGAAAAATAAAAGGAAGAAAAGATAAGCAAAAAATATTTATATTCATACTGAGGTTGCAGTAGTATTTGAAAATACAGACTTTATTAACACATCTTAGAGTAAATAATAGAAGGGTTTGGGTTCATAGGGACCTCAAAGACCATCTAGTTCCAACCCCCCTGTCAAGAGCAGAGACTCCTTTCACTAGACCAGGTTGCTCAGAACGCCATCCCACTCGGCTTTGAATGTTTCTAGGGATTGGGCTTCCACAACTTCTCTGGGCAACCTGTTCCTGTCCCTCACCATTCTCCCAGTAAGAATTTCACTCTATTATCTGCTGGCAGAACTGTTCCCATCATTCCTCAAGAAGTTTTAAAAGCCAAGGGTGATCTTGTTGCTAAATCACAGGACTGAAAATCAAGTTCTTGTTTCCAAAAATACCTGAACTTCCCTCTGATTCTCAGCAAATACTTTAACCTTTCAGATCCTTTAACCTTCCAGCTTTCACACAGATAAAATACCTTACACATTTTAGCCCAGCCTGTCCTCAGTCTCTTCCAAAAGGGGCTTCTGAATGTCCCCGAACCATGCTGGTAGTGTGCTTTGAGGGTTAGCACAGAAATGTTCAAGTGGGAAGTGCAAATAATTAGTAAAACTGAAGGGGTTTTGTCAGCTGAACATTATTTCTTTTTGTGAGGCTTTCTGTAGCTTTGAGTTGCCTGATGGTCCCATTCTGCAACACTTCAGTGAGAATTTCACCTACATTAAACCTGCATGATCAGGTCAAATGCAACTCTCATTTGCTAAATGCTGAGCACCACTGGTGTAAATCCATACAAAATACAATAAGGTGAATACATTAAAGCTCAAGAAATATACAAAAAAGAAAAAGGGTTTTTGTGTTAGAGAATGTGTATTAGCTAAACTTTACATTTGAAATGCTGGTCTCCTGTGAACTCAGTATATATTTTCCGTATGTCCATGTGTTGGAAGTTTCATAAAATGCTGAGCACGTATATTTAAAATAGCTCTGACAGTGTATTAAAAAGTTCTAAAATATTATGACATGGCCAACTTCCATGTTTTTTAAAATCCGTGACATGACACAATATATTTTATGTGTGGAAATATACATCATAAATATTGGCCAATGTCATAATATTTTTAATGTTTTATATGTTGTCAAATCTGCTTTAAACACAGTATGTGTGCTATACATTTACTGAAACATAACTCAGAGAGATGCAGGAAATCAACCATATTCTTTTTCCATGTGGATTTATTATATATTTTATGATTTTGTTGCTCCTTACTGTACAAAGTTATTTTTTTCTTTTTTCCTTCTTTTTCTAGCCTTCTTGCTTGATTGCTTGCAAGAAGTTTATTTGTTAGTTTTCTTGTTTTGTTTCTTTGGTCACTTTCTTTTTCTTCCTTCCCTGCTGTTGCTTACTTTCTTTTGGCTTTTTGCATACTTTTTTACTTGCTTTTTCCTATAGTTCTCTTGAACAAGGCAAATATTGCTTGATAAAGAAGAACAGACTTTTTAGTTTTCTGTTGTTCACTTTTCTGTTAACTATACCTCTGAACCGAGTAATTCCAAGTCATGCACAGGTATGATTACAGTAACCTTGTCTAACCACTTTTAAACCAAGGAAATCACTACCATTCCTAAAGCTGCTGCAGTGTTGAAGTTTCAGCTGTCCCAGACCAACCGTGGGGCTGCAGCTCTGCTAAACCACATTTAATCAAGCCCTGGGACAAGGCAAGTACAAGCAGAGCAACTGAAATCATGCAAGACAAAAAAATCCTTTTCTTTCTGAGTCAATACTGTTGCAACACAATGAAGCCCTGCAAGGCAGGGTAGAAGTTCAGCACCTCACAAGTATTCTGTCCCCAGGCTGGCGGTTGTCACCTCCCTTGCCTCCAAGAAGCCTGGACAGTTTTGGTGTGGACTTGACAGGAGCTGTCACAGCCGATTCCAGTTGACTACCGCTGACACTGGTGGGCACTATGAAGTGTTTAAACATAGTGCCCATGTTACCAGTGGACCAGATCCTTCATTCATTTCAATGGACACGACTTGTCCAACTCTTAGCAGCACAATCTTTCATGCCCAAAGACAAAATAGGAGTGCAGAATGGAAGAGTTTCATCGCCACGTAATGCAACGAGATAAATTTCTTAAGAAAGATACTGCAAAAGAGCCACTTTCTTACAGATGTAGACTACAATCCTGGCCCCAGAGGTAGACAGGAAAATCCTCAGAGTTCAAAAGGTAAAAGGTTTTACCTCTAGACTTCTTCCTTATCAGACATGATCATGAGTTTCTACTGCAAACACCTCCATAAAAAAAATGCCTAGCTATGACAAGAGGGAGCAACAAGTAGGTAACAGAGATGACTTTTTGAAAATGTTTTAGTAGAAAAAGTATATTTATGTAGTTAATGGCATTCTTAGGGTGAAAGGGAGTGGTACAGTAGTTGACAAAAAAAATCCCATAAAAAGAATAAGAAAATATCTCAGAATATTTGAAAATATTATTTCATGGGTTTTATTTTATTTTTTCAGGTTTTTCCCTTTCCTTTTTTCATTCTTCTTCCACTTTCCCTTCAGACATGGAAGGGAAGCTTAATTAAAACAAGTTGTTCCACAAGCAGCAGAGCTAATGAAACCTTGTTTCCTGTGGGTTTTCCTCCAATATCCCCGCTGTGATAACCTCAGCTCCATTCTCATATCCTCTATGGCTGCCCTTGCAGGTCTCCGAAACAACCACTCTAATTCCCACACTCCCTACAGATCCCCACCACGTTCTTAAAATCCACACTCTACACACGTGTTATCATGTCCCCAGTTCCTTCCTAAACCACTGGCTTTGTCAGAAGTTGCAACAACTTCATTATCCTTGTGGCTGGCACCAAGCCGGATTGTTCACGTGTCTTACACACCAGTATTTAATCTTCATTCCAGTATCTTGCATTAATCTTAGTGCAGCCTTATAATGCTAGACATGCAAAAGAAACATGAGAAACTACTAATGTGAATGAAAATATAGGAAATGCATTCCAGAGTAACACTCCATAAGGGTTCACATCTAACTCAGACCTGTTAAATATTTTACTGTGAAAAAGTGTTGCAACTGCATTGGCACCGACAGCCCAGCTTATGGTCCAGGCCATGGGCCTGCTGTATAAATTACTACTGGATTCCCTGACAGGGTGCGGAAACAAGGAAACCAAAGCCTGCGAATTCAGTAGGTGGGCATCAGGCAATAAATCAGTAAATAAAAATTTCCAACAAAAAAAAAAGTGCTTGAGTCTGCAGAAGCAATAACCCAGAGCTGAAAAGCCCCTGTGCTCTGTGCCTGGAGGGTACAGTGAGACTCTTGGCAGCACCAAGATAGGGACCAGGTTGTGAGTTTGTGTGTCCTGGTCAGGGACATTTAAGAGATGCTGCTGGGATGCCTGGGTTGAATCCAATAAACTGCCTCTTCCCTTCATTTTGTTTCTGAAGTACATGCAGCCATCCAGCATCAACCCAGCCCCATCAGGATGGCTTTTCCTCAGGAATGGAAATGATTTTATGCATTCTGGCTTCAGATGGGATAGGCTGTGAGCCTGAATGCAGATGTTCAGTCCTTTCCAAAAAGCAGGGACACCGTCAGGCATCAGTCACCCATGAAACACTCTGGATGGGAAGGAGGGTGCCTGAACAGGATCAGCCTTAAAATCTGAAGTGTGGCCATAAAAGAGTCAAAGCAGCCAGGCTCTGCAAATGCTCTGAGCTGACATGAGCTCTTCCACTATGCCTCCGTTTGAAGGCAACTCAGACCCTATAAATCCCATTGGTATAGAGCCCACAGGCTCCTCAGACAGGCAGAGTCCATGGAGGTTTGCACTGATGAGCTTTCCTAGTGCTCAGAAGAATAGTCAGGACAAGCTCACATCTTTCTCTGAAAGCCCTCGTAGCTATCCCATATGACATAATCTTCTCCAAGTATAACAGAGCTCTTTCCACCACTAAGCAAAAGGCAACCAGGGACCCTGAGGAAGGTTGTTGCCAGAATGTATCTACAGAGTGGTTTTCCACCTTAACTGACCTTAGACAAATACATAAGCTGTTGGTCATTCATCAGATGCTGGCTCAGGAGTAGAGCTCAGCTCCATCTTCACAGCTGTGAACAGCATTAAAAATGTTGTCTCGGTGTAATGAACACGATTTCCAGCATTTCTGTTTTAGCTAGTGAATCCTAGAACCTGCAGTGCTTCAATGCTAACTCCTGGCTAGCCACCTATCAGTCACTCTTCCTCGAAGGGAGGTAAGAAATATCTATTTTGAAGATGAAAACGTAAAGAGAAAAGAAGGTTTATCTGATTTTGACTCATGCAGCTAACTGAATTAGAATATAGGTCCTCGCTGCTCACTTTCTTTCCACTAAACTACTTAACTTTATGTTTTTAAGATATCTTTTGATGAGCCAGAAGTTACTCCAGTCAAGCTACAAAAACACAGTGTGCATAGCAAATATATGAGAGAATACATTTGTTCATGCATTTCACCTCTTCTTTCAGCACAGCATTCTTATAATGTAGGCCAGTAATTCTGAAAAGGATGGGAGAAAGAAAAGATGAGAACAGTTTTATTCTGGGAGGTGGTTGAGGAAAAAGAGAAGAATAAACGAAAGGGAAGAATCTACATATTTAAGAAATACTAACCTAAATATAATCACTTGATGCTCAGAGGAGATGCAAGCTAAGACAGTACATGAAGCAAAATAAATGCCACCAACTAACAGCATGGATGTATTCTGGAAGTATTTTTGGGATCTCCTACAATGCTTATCAGTCAACATTAAGCCACCAAAGACAAGTGTCCATAAATACTGTGGAGCAAGGAAGAAGAATGTTTGAATTTACTTTTTTCTCAGGAGGAACACTGTCATGGGACTTGCTATTTCTTTTATTTAGGGAAAGACAGAATTTTCATATTTCTAAGAGATGATCCTCGGTTTAGACTTTTTGTATTGCATAGGTTAGCTGAAGACACATAATTCATTTTTCCATTAGTAGAATTCTAGCTAAAGGTGGTCCCTTTTTTTAGAAAAGAATCCACGGAGAACATTTCATTGTTCTCTAACAATGAAATTCGTGGACAGATAAGAGTGAACAATGTATAGTACAACACTCTTTTTAAAGGGTGAGTTTTCCCAGTATAGCAGCTTGGTATACAATAGAGAGAGAAAACATTAAGATGGACAGCAACATGCACGTAGGAGTGGAAGGGGGAAACCATCTCCCATCTGAGTGTCAGAGGGGTGCCTTGCTCTGCACAAGATAAATACACCATTCCTGAGCAATTCAGAGAGCAAAACAAGGGGAAACCGCAGAACCTGGATAATTGCACTTGAAAAGAGAGGACTTACAAACAACCTGGGTGCACAGTTCAGAGTTCTGATTCCTGCAGGAACAATTACAGCTTCAGTGAGAGCACGAGTGCAGGGAAAGGGACAAGAGAGGGAATGCCAGAAATAACCATCTCTAAGCTGCAGAAGCAGTGATTGCAAAAACAGAGTCAAGTCTCTAACATACAGTCGAGTGTATCAATCTCAAACAGAACAGTGAACGCTGACTTCAAAATGCAGAGCTTTTTGTGAAGGGAGAGAAACCCCACTACCTCATAGTTCTGGTATAACTGTACTTCCACTTGCCACATCTTATATTCCGCTGTAATTGTGTCCCAGTGAGCCATGCCCATACTGCATATGTACTTCCCAGCCGACCCATATGCTTCTTAAGTGGTGAGCTCATCTAAATCATCCCTCTCATTTACCTCCTACAGAAACTATTCACGGCCAGTCTATTTCTATTCTGACCAGATCGCTGATGCTCCACAGGACTTTGTGGAGCCAACCCTACCGAGATAATTGTCAGATTTAGAACTGGTTAAGAAAAGCTCTTCCCAAAAATATTTATTTGGTTAAAACAATCTGAGAGATTCTCAAATTCTTGTGAATAGCAGGTGATTGTTTTTGCCAACATGTACCCTCGATTCTTATGCTATCTTTTTATACAGCTGTAGGTACCAGACAAATTAACCTCTCTGAGGACATGCTAATCCCTGTCAGTCCATATCAGGCTGACAAGAGCTGTCAAACAGACACAAAGGTGAACTCAAGATGTCTTAAAGTCATGTACAAGTACATTCATGTCCAGAACTACTCAGCAGACACAGTGGGGGAACAAATACTCAAAGGTGATCATGGCCAAATTTCCAATAGCTCTGTTTCCACTGCATAAGCCAAATTTTCAAAACATTTTCTAGGTCTCTAAATAATAGGCTGTACTTCTATACAACATCAGCCCAAGTGGCTGAAGTCATTTGACAGTGTGGTCATTCATTTAAATATCCAAAGAAGCACAAGGTCCTTCTGAAAAATCACAGCTGAAATGTGCTGGAGAATTGGGTGTGAAAAGGTGAGAGGCTCAGCTCCTTCAAATACAGCATGGTCAGAGGTGATTACTAGTATAACTCAAAGTCTCTCTGACTCAAAGCAGTATGTATGTCTGCATTCACGATTTTCCCAAAAGTTCACTTTGGGTGGAGGATAGCAGCATTTCATCTGGATGTGTGAAAGGTGTAAGTAGAATTAATTGACACTGTCAAAATTTTAAAGGCAGTATGAGTTTTAATGAAGAGGGTTATAGAATAGAAATTCTTATTCTTATATGGAGCTCTTGTCCTCATATGGCACCTATCATCATATAAGCTGGAATAGAACTCCAGCTTTCTGTTCCTTCTGTTGCTTTCCTCGTAGAGAAAAAGGAAAAAGAAACAATCAGATATGTCACCATATCTGTGTTGTGGGTGGGGAAGACAGCAACAGATAGTATCTGACAGAATCTAATAAAGTTTTTAAATATGGAGTGATAGGTGTTTTTGAAGGCTGTTCTAAAAGATTGAAACATTGTTTGAAGTGGCCCAATGGGACATAGCTGTGAATTATGGAACAAAAGCACAGGAAGGAAAATTCAAGATAACTGTCAGGAAAAACTTCCTAATGGTGTGATACTCAGCCTAATACTGTGGAATAATCTTCTAAGAGAAGAGGTGGAAGCCCAGCTGAATGAGTAATTTTAAAATTAGACGGTAGGAAACAATTCAGTGTTGGCAAGGGGTATGGACAAGATGACCTCATCAGCCTTTTCCATCTCAGATTTCTATGGTTCTGAGGACAGAGAACAGTAAAAAGCCATTGCACAGAGTCAATCCCAGAGAGCTGCAATGGGATAAAAGGGATTGGCCATCAAAAGATGTAGATTGCAAGAGAGACTGTGAATGAGGAAAGGTGGATGTGAGGAGAGGTGAAGGCATCACTGCATTTAGAATGAAAGTCCTGGATAAGGAATATAAAACTGGAACAGACCTGTTTTGAAGAGATAAAAGGCAACAGAATGTGAGGTGGGGAGTCTGGACAATTTTATGTGGAATGTATTTTCACAGCAGGTGCCAGGTATGCACAGCTCTCATTCAGTAAGAGCCATCAAGTGTCAGGACAAAGCCATTTTTAATACTAAGAGATTATGTGGGAATTTAAGGATTGTGCCTCAAGCAATACGGGTGTTCTTTTGCTTCACAATCACGCACAACCTGCTGGGCTCACCAGCATTTGTAAGAACAAAGGAAGTCCCCACTCATTAATCTGGAGGGCTCAGAGTATGTGGATTTGTCTTCTGAGCGAACACTGTCATGGGCTATTTTCTCAGCCAGTACTGGTGATTAAACACATACAGTTTTACTTTTGCTCATACCAACTACAAACCTGGTTCTTTGTTTGGAGAATAAAGCACTACAAGAAAGTATAACATTCAGAATTCATCTTGATACAGCACAGGTCACTAACTGCACAATTATTTTCCATTGGAAAGCTGAAAATAGATATCAGTTTCATAACCAATACAAATATTCAAGTTGTCATTGTGAAACTGAAGATATAATGTATTTTGGCCATTTTGGGAAGGGTTGGGAATGATCTGTCCCTGGTTTTTTGCAAGTGGATTTATGGTTTACGATTACTCAAACCCATTTTCAGGCAGCTCCCAAACTCTATTTGTGATGTGTCCTGTATACTGTGTCCTGAGGTATTATTTCTGCTTGTTGACTGGATGCCTTTTTAAACAGTGCCATAGCAGATGGTATGTCACAGACTCCACTGTTCAAAGTTCATGAAAATTCCAGAATGCATAGATGTTTTCATGAATACACAGCGTGCTTTGGAGCATTTGCAGAAAACAAGTACTTTGCCCCTCCCCATTACTAACAGACAAGAAGAAGCTAACCAAATGGGAATAATTTAAACATTGACCGATTTCTTCAGCCAGTTCCAAGACATAAAAGCAAAAGTGTATAGTGGCCTAAAAATGTTATACCATTCAATTAAGAACTTACAAGTGAGTTATAAAATGATGAATTTCTATAGTAGTGATGACATCATAGTTGCTAAAGTACTATGTTTACACTATGAGAAGTAAAAGTCACTGTTCTCTGTAGAGGAAAGAGTCCCATATTGTTTCAGCCAATGTGCTATGTAATATAAGAAAGTTCATATTATCTAAAATAAGGAATCAGAAGTCAGTTCTCAGGAAAAGTATGGAAAGAAAATTCAGGGAGAGGTGTATTTATTGTATTCATTTTGTGTTCCTTTTTAGAAATACCATGATATTAGTATCAGTTGTAAATATTCATTCCCAAAGGAAAACACGAAGGAATATCTTATTTAAACATACATTATGAAATACTGTCATACATACAAGAATATAATAAATTATGTGCTATATTAGAGAATATGTATTTTTGGTAATATAATTTTTCTATTATATAATTCAGTATAATAGACTAGCAAATTCACTTACTATTTAATAGCTGCTAAGATGCGATTTATTCTTCTCTAAGCTCTTGATCCTCATATATTATCATGTTGCTATTTATTGTTAGTTTTGCTGATTTTCATTATGAACATACTTTATTTGGTAACATAAATGCAGATAAAAGCTGCACAGCATTTTATAATAAAGTCAGTAAAGATTTTTAAGGCACTTTTAAACATAACCACTGAAACATTATTTTAGAATATTTCCCTCAAATAAATAAAGTAATTTTGAGGGCACCTGGATGAGGTAAGGTGGCTGCCACCTGCAAAACTAAAAATGTCTGTTCCTTGAAATGCATTCTAAAAGCTATATAATAAACCAGGATATCAGCAGGCCAAAATTTGAAAAGAGGGGGACCTGAAAAATATATGTTACTGTAGAACATTGAATGACTGAGGAAAAAAGAAAAAGGCACAGTATAGAAAAGGAAAGCAAAGAGTATTAGATGCAAGAAATGAACACTTGTTAAACAGTGACTGAAGTTCAAAGGGTTTTTACTTGGTTTTATATATAATTTCATGGAAGTGTGTATTTTTTTATTATATGGAATTTCTAAAAAAAAAAATCAATATAATCATAATGAGCCATCTTGAAATATTTCCTAGATGAGAATAGAAATTAATTAATTTCACTGTTGGGATACGCTAGCAAAAAGAAGATTAATTCATTCTCAAAAATTCTTTGAGCTCTGATTTTCTAGAGTGTTGGCTTTCCCTTATATCCATTGCCTGTAGTATAATGAGCCTCTGGAACAAAAATGCCTGTTGTAATAAGTCTGTTTTATTTGAACTGAGATTTTTCTAGCACGACACAGGGTAAGATCACGATGCCACGGTTTAATTATTCAGTCCTTGAGCTGCCTGTTAGAGCTCAGCATAGTTATTGCCAGAAAGAATAACTTCAGTGGTCTAAACCTGATGATTGAACAGACATCCTGGAACCATAGGGTTTGAATATTGGCAGAGCAGAGAAACTTCTCTATCCTTCTGTGGTAGCTGTCTTATACTAATAGGCAGTTTATTGAACAGGGGACTTTAGGCTGTGCCCTTAGAACCCAGAACTCATGTGAAAATTAAAACTACAGCATTGGTTTCCATGAGCCCACAAGAGTGTTCCAGTGTCATGGGCCAAAGTGAGACATTCATCCTTGGCTGGATTGTATGCTGTTCATTTTCTGTCATCTGCTGTAGGGATGGATGTGTGTACCGTGAAAAGTAAAGCAATGTGGAGCCTTAGCGATGAAAACTGCTACTCTGCAGTTTATCCTAATTGTCATTAACACATATGTGAGCCACTTTAAATGTGCCTAGACCACAGTTAGATCCACTAAAGACTAATCAATTGACTTACAATTTATAATCCTGTTCTCAGCTCACTCTGCAGTGCTTGGGGACTGATTAGTACCTCATGTATTTAATGCTCAAGCCCTGTGGTGATATTGCTTATTATCATGATTTAACACTAATACCCTGCCATTCCCAGCAATATCAGTTATTTGTTGAAAGAGAGAAAGGATTAAAAACATTACTGGGACATTCACTGCTAGTTTTTGTGTTATTATGTGATAAATTCTGGTGGTAAATATTCTTAAGTACTTTATATACTAAAAAAAAACCTTTCTGGCTAAAAGCATGTTTTGGTCCAATGAGGATATCTTCCATACACCCATACATGAACAAGTTGTACAGATGAGCCAACAGAGATATATATAGAAGAATATCTGCATATAGGTGTGTGTATGAATGCATAAACAATGCCATAATGCATTTAATAGCAATGTCATCAGGAGTACACTCCAAGTAATTCACGGGCCATATGTTCCTGGGACAGTAAATGCGGTGCAGAAACGCTCTCTTGAGTGGAAAGCAACAGACATTCTGCACCAGCAGCACTACACAGCTGTGTTTGTTGAAGGGGAAGTGAAGTCTTCCAAATCAAACTGTTGTAAAATTTAGATAGGCAAAATTCAACTACCAAAGTGGGACTTGGCTGGCATTCTGAGACCTTAATCCTTAGTCTTGCAAAAGGTCCCATGTGACCTCTACAACCACAAATGGTGTGTATCTGGTTTTACATCTCATTCAGGAGACAGTAATTTCTGCATCCCAGCAGAGGTATTCACCTTGTACAGCACTGCTCTGCCACAAGAGCTTTAGTAATACACCCTCCTATTCTGTTACTTCTAACTCCAGGGCTGTGTTTTTGTCTTGCTTATCTCCAGGTTATCCAGCAGTCACCTCACTTGTCACTCCTCACATCTTCAGAAAGTCCAAACAAGCACAGGGCTACAAGTGGGCTGTTATAGGATGATTTTGTAGGGAATGGGGCAGGAGAAATCTGACATCAGCTTTTTTATGGTGGCAGTAGTTCTCATCACACAGGGTTGAGTCAGAAAAATAAGCTTTGCAGAACTGTGGAGTTGAAATGAAGGTGAATTCATTAGTACTCTGCTCTATGTCTAAGAAACGAAGACAATATTATTTTCTCAGAATGGCAAATTCTTGAACACTATAAACTAGTTTAGCTTTGAGGGAATATACATGAAACTGCCTATGACAATTATCAGCAAAGCTACTCCTGAAAATGATACACACAAGCTATGCTATTTTAAAAAAAAAAAATTTTTTTTAAATAAATAAATAAATAAAACGAAGAAGAAAGCATAGAAGACTTCCCAGATGGGACACAGTGTATGAACCAATCTGGGTATACTGGAATGACCTTGAGACAGTTCAAAAGAGAAGAACTTGTAGCTTGGAGCAAAACACTTATTAGGGCACCCAAAACACCTCAGATGAACCTATGCCAGCACACATGGACTGTGATGACCAAAGTTACCCTTGAAGTCAGGAAATCCAGACTGACACTTACATTAACTCTGAAAAAGAGACATAAACTTGAGTCCTAATCACTGCAGATAAAAAGCCATGAGTCAGAACTTCACATGAACAAAATGAGGATATTGGACTTGTACAGTTACAAAACATTCAAAGCCCTGATGCTGTCGAGTGTGACACACTCACCTTCTCGCCAGCACAGGCTGTTTCTCAGCTTCCTGATGGCCTTAGGAATAAAATAAAATGCAATATCTAATTTTAGTCTTCCTTTTGCCACTACCTAAGAAAAACCCAATACAAATGAAACTCTTTGTTTAATGGAACAAACCTAGCTCCTGATATTGGAGATTGCATTCATTTCTCAGCTCTGACACTAATATTCAGCGTGCTGGGCAACCCAATACCATGTTCGTTCTGAAGTCAAGGAATAAAATTTCTGTATTTATCCCTGTATTTTACACAAGTACACCAGCTGGACTGTGATCTCCAGGGACAGAATAAGTATCTTCTGAGCTTGTGTAGTTCAGGGCACAATGGACCCTGTTCCACACTATTGTGACAGAAACAATAACATTAGTGAAATGCCTAAGATGATGATTTTCAACTTAAACCAATATCTTCATTAGCAATGCCTCCAGCAATATTTATCCACTGCCAACAATTCCTCTTACCTGGCACAATCTGTTCTGCTGAATTTAGAAAGCTTTTCTTTAGAACCGTATTGTCTTTGGAAATGCCTTTTTACTATTCATCTATTCGCTACAACATCAAAACTCTTGTTCTTTTGAACAGGATACATGACAAACAAAAAGAACTAAATGAACAAAAAATGTTCTCCTTGTTTGGTTGGTTTTTTTGCCATCATACATCCAAGAAGACTGTCAGGATGCATTTTTCACTGTATAATTACAAGGCATCACATTTCAACTATCTTTGTTCAGGAAGGTTGTCCTAGGTACATAAAATGACTACACAAGAACAGGACAAACACCAACTCATTCACAAGCCAAGACAATCCCAACACTCTGTCTAAAGTATTTGTAATTGTCCCTTCTTTAAGAAGAGAAAAATATTTATATATTGAATGGCAAAATCTCTCCAATTTTTTAGAAGTGTCTTAATTCTTCATTTATTGTATTAACTGTTTCCTGCACTCACTCATCAGTCTAGCCATTGTATCAGGCTATTATTCCTGTGCAAGTCTGAGCTGATAGTTTTTTGAAGCTGCTGTTCTCCACAACGGTTAGGAGGAGGGAGGAGTAAAGGATGGGGAGCCAAGAATTGAGGAGAAGGATGTAGTGGAATGAAAGATGATCAGGGAAGGGAAAGGGAGAGTCTGTTTTGTTAATGCTGTTCTGGCCACCTCTCATGTCTTCCTCTTGAATTTTTTAAGTTCTTCAGCTGCATGTATTTAGCTTTCTGGCTGCTTTTGTTTTTTGGCTATCCAGCCTTTCTCTTTGCATCTACTCACTGCCTTTTTTTCTTTTTTTTTCAAGAAACTTGCTTAAGCTTTTCCGGCCACGTCTCTCTCACATTGTGTGGCCGCTTGTCTCAGCTTCCTTGCCAGGCTCTCAACCAGGGCTGCTTGGCTTAGACCTCCCCCTACTGCTAAATGTTATTAGGAAGATGCAGAAATCTGCAGTGTGGTGTGGGCATAGAGCATCAAACACCTTCATACAGGCAATGGGGGGCTTCATCTCTGCTAACAAGGCAGGGTGATGAGGACTAATCTGCCTGGCTCCCTTCTCACCTCACAGATCACACAGTAAAATGTGCCTGGAGAAATCTGTTCCCTCCTAGCACTGCCTCTCCTGGGGTATTAATATGCAGTAATGGATAAAGCAGCCAAGGGCAGGCAAAGACAGCTCCTAAAACACTCTCTGTGCCAGCGTAAAGGTCTCCAACACACAACATAAAGTTTGAGGTAGTGATCTCCAGACACTCTGCTATTGAATTCTTGGGATTCAAGTCACTTCATGTACACCCATATGCATTTGCCTATTTACTAGCCAGTCTACCTCTGAATGTTTTGTTGTGGTAAATTGCAAGCTGTAATACATAACGTCTCTATGAAACTTCTGTAGACACTTTGTACATTCATCTATATACATAGTCTTAAAGTAGGAAAATATGAGAATTACAAAATCAGGTTTATGAAACTGCTTCCTTTTGCACTGCCTCATAACTCAAAAGCAATTCACCAATGTAATTAAATAGAAGCTTAATCTTAAACATACACTTTGGCATGAGAATGGCACTGTTTATATCACTTCTAATATTTGTTCTGAAGTGCAAACACTGTTCCTACACAAAAATCATTTACCCATTAGTGAAGGAGAACAAGAGAACAGTGATGTCAATGCTGCAAAGTTACATACACACACATATTCAAGAATATAGTGGCAGATCCATCCCAGAAGCCAGGAAAGGAAGAAACTCCCCACTCCAGTATGTAAGAAGATGAGAAATGGATCAGCTCATTGAGTTTCTTTTTCATCAGTATATATTCATAGAAATATTAGTTGCATATACTGTTCATGTATTGCATTGCATTGAAGAACTCATTGAAGGGTTAGATCATCCTGTTTGCTCCCATTGTGTTCTCCAGTTCACTTAGCCAGAGACTGCTCACTGATCCTCAGCAGCTCTTGGAGCTGTGTTCTACAGAAGTCTTCCACACTCATTGATGCAAAGTCCTGGTGACCAAGGAAAGCGGGAAACCCTTGGGATGCTTCAAATTCCCCTTAAACTGCCTTTTTGTTGTTGTTGTTTGGTTGGTTGGGCTTTTGTTTTGGTTTGGCTTTTTTTAATTTGTGGCAAGTTATGATAGTAACTAAATGAAAAAGCAAATGAAAACCCAAACCTGTTCCTGCTTCTGGCAAGCTCTCTGCTGTATTCTTCTGGTATCTCCATTGCTTTTGTATGCAGACTCAAGTGCTTTTCATCTGTGTAGCTAAAACACAGAGGAAATACAAGGAAAAATATTGACTTATTTTTTAGCGTTTCAGAAAAGTGTGAATTGGGACCTCATTGTAATGCTTTTACTGTTTCAGACTGGAATACAGTTGAAACCCAGTCTTCCTCTCGTCAGAGGTAAATAATCATTTACACCTGTGACTGAACATTTAATTAAAATTATCAGTATTTCTAGAGGCCTGTTCTTCTCATAGGATTTTGAAGAACTAGCTAGCTATATGTTGTAAACAGAGGAATCCTATAAACCACCGAAAGTCCACTACTTCTTGGATGGTCCTTGAAAGGGGGACCATCATAC
Organism: Empidonax traillii; assembly: GCF_003031625.1. NCBI lineage: Eukaryota > Metazoa > Chordata > Aves > Passeriformes > Tyrannidae > Empidonax > Empidonax traillii. The sequence continues at coordinate 205,892 of NW_020955789.1, forward strand.
TGAAAAAGGAAATTACAATGCTGAAATCAGAAAACTAGAGGGAATCTGTATAATTATTTAAACTCTAATTCCTCCAGAACACTGGGATGATTATAAATCTGGATATTATAGTGTGTCCTGTGAATGACCGAAACTCAGACATGACAAACGATTCGTCAGTACAGTGGGATCATTTTGAAAGCTGCAATACAAATTACAGTGCTTACAGATTGGAAAGACTTGCACATATCACCTTCTTCTGCATTTTTTTTTTTTTAGTACTGTAGATGTACTCTCATTGCTAAGAAGATATTTTAGCTATTTCAAATAATCTCAGCTCTCAGAGATTGCCCAGTCACCTTAGTATGTAGAGCACCTCTACAGCATTGAATAAATGGCAGTGATACAGGAAAGTGGGTAGAAGAGAGAATGGTGGTCTTGCATGGAGTACAGAGCATCTGCCTTGATTGGGGTGGTGAAACATTGAAGAATCCAAGTGTTTAATGAAGCCAAAAGAATCCAGTAAAGAAAAAATCAGGTTGAAATTTGCCAAGTCTGACAGTGGCCCCTGGTAACAAGTTTTGGGAAACAAATTTTGGGAGTGAAAAAGCCCCAGAAGTCCCAAACTCCTCTTGGAGTTCATCGGTATAGACATGACAAATCATTTTCCATTCCTATTAAGGAGACTTCCAAGTGGCCTTGTACAGTAAAGACCAATAAATACTATCTAAGATTCTATCTTTTCTTCATTAAAGGTCTCCCACTAAATAGCTGGTTTTGATGCAGCTGATCCAATGCTATGGCTTTTAAAGGTCCCTTCCAACCCAAACTGTGCTATGATCCTACGATTATTCTGCCAGCAAAGTGTCATTAAGGGATTTTTTTAACTCACTGAAATGCATCTCTCCCATTGTCGTTGCAAGACCAGTCCTCTTTCCATTGAAGTCCATGGGAACTCATTTGATTTCCATGGAGATTGGCTTGTTTCATGCTAGCTTTGTATTTCTCTGACTGTGACACAAATCATGGAAAAAAACCTACTTACAGTGGCACAAATAGGAAGAGAAGAAAGTCTAGAGATTTTAATAATCACTGAAAAATAACAAGAGAGTCACACTCCACAAATTGCTGTTAGGTTGGTCAAATACTAAGAAAATATTAATTAGTATCTCAGCACCTTTTTATTAAATTTTAAACAGTTAAACGTGTAATGTATTTTATACCATAGTAGTGTCACAGAAAAACTGTTTACCTTTCTGTTATGAAGCTGAAACTCTTAATGATAGAGTTTTATATGCCATAAACTTTGCCAAGTGAATACTATATTCTGCTTGTTTTTCAAATGTTCTTCACTGCTATTCTGACAGGATTTTCTAATTATCTTATTAGCAAGCATTATTTATTTCTTGGTACTTTGCAGCTTGCATTTCCTTTAAAATTAAAACAGCATGTCGGATTAAAGCCATTCTTTTTACTTTCCACATCAACAAATTACTGTCATTGTGTATAAGAGACTGTGATTCACAGTCATGAGAAAACATAAGATGCAGAATAGAATAGGAAGAGGGGCAGTAGTGATTTGCAGCTGTAGGCTTTCTTCCTTTCAGCTGAAGCAGTCTCTTCTCACAGTGGTTCTCCATAGGTACAGATACAGAGCATCAAAAACTGAGCGGAAGAAATGGGAGTGAGTTTGAGACTGATTTTCGCAATACAAAGAGGAAAATCAGACGCATGTGTCCTTGACCTCTGCCTCTGAACAATGTTTAAAAGTCAAAACCATTTAAGGTTTATTCTCTATACCAAAGTGGGAGACCCTTAGAAGACACCCAGTTTAAGCAGCAGCCACACGAACAGATTGCACTTGAATGGAACCAAAGTCAGTTCTTCCCTCCATAACTGTTTCTTGTCATGTTGCAAGATTAGCTATGAAAGATGTTGAAATGGTCCTGATAATGGTTATCACTTAATGCTCTGTGATGACTGAGCTATGAGCTTAGTGGTCTTGTTTCCTGTGCAGTGAATAACTACATAAATTAAACACGCGAGATACCAAGAGTGGTATTAATGCACTGCTTTGCTGACAGTCTCAGGAGGGATGCAAATGGTGATTAAACAGACGTACACACTGCATCCTTCAACTCCTCCAGGGTTTTTCCTTTCATGTTTGGACCAATACACCTCTGCAGGGCAACACGGGGGAACATTAAATTGTGACTGAAGCAGCCATTAAAAGAGGGATTTAGAATACTTCTCTGAGCTTAGGCCACTTGACTGCACAGTTTCTCTTGTAGCTTAACCTCTTTCACCACCTCTTTGTTGTTTGTGGGTTCATTTGTCTGAGGAAGCTCACATCACAGTTACTATTTCTGCAATAGAACTGCAGAAGTAGTTATGTCTGTTTAGAGGTTTAAATATACCTGTGGATCTGGACCTAAATTCCCAGAGTTATTACAATTTAGCAAGACATTCTAGTCATTCAGGTACAAAACCACTCATTTTTTAAACCTACAAAAATTACCATGCTTATAGCCTTTCCAAAGGCAAATAACTTCAGGAATAAGGAGAAGGAAAGGATTCCTTTGAGCAGAAAGAAACTGAAATCTCTCAGGAGCCTCTGAGTCTGTTTATGTGTGTGACATTGTGGAACATGCTGTGAATTATAACTGGCAGCACAGACTGTAAAATTATGGTCCCTTTCTAACTGCTGTCTCTGTGCACTTGAGCCATGCGGTATCATTTCTCAGGAACATGTATTTCTCATCCTTTAATCTGGAACAACTTTCATGCCCTACACAGGCTCCATTACACACCAATAGAGACTATGTCTTACAGGAGGATGCTGTCCAGATGTCTGCAACTTACTATCTGGGCTCCTCATGGGACAGAAGATATCTGACACAGAAATTTATTGTCAGTGCAGAAGTATGACACCAATAAAAGTTACTTCAACTTGCTTGAGTATTTCTGAGTGCTGTTAATAATATAATGTGGTGATAACCAACCTCATAATCCTCTTGCAAAACTACATGTTACTAACTGACCACGAAACAGTTTTTTCCCCATTGTACTATTGTGAAAACTTCATGCCCTGCAGGCAAATAGCTTTGGTTAAGAGGGGAAGATCTTGAGAACTTTCATGGGTTTGTGACAAGAACAGCTTGTCTGAGTCTAATTTTACCCAACAGTTGCATAAATGAATTTTTAAAACATGATCCATATTCCTAATGTCTAATCCAGGACTATGCGGTTTCACGCAGGGCTAATCCCATGGAGTAATATATGACTTAAAGCCTTGGATCAGAAAACTCCTGAATATCAGTTATACCAAAATTGTGGTGCCTGATGATAGCTAAAAGAAGAAGAGAAAGGCACGTAAGGGAAGAAAAAGAAGAGACAGATAAACAGCTTAAAAAATTTTTGTCCAAGACACTAAAATTCCCTAAGATATCATTTAAATATTTGGAACAAGGACTAAGTTATTCAGAGACAGATGTCAATTAAAAACTTCACATTGGGCAAGCCCAACAGATAGAGAAGTTACTGTTGAATGCTTAAGTCAGAAGATTAGGAGAATTATAGCAGAGACATAAAAATGCTGGGGCACACACAAACATGCTTCAGCTAGCAGGCAGCTGCCTCTCAGAAACCTGGACCTCCACTTCATTCAATTGATGGAAATTTCTACAGAAAGAGCCCCTCATGGTGAGAGGTGCTATACATACACATGCTTCTGGGAGGTGGATGGCTGTGCCTCTCTGGATTCTCCCACTTTCTTTTTCTTTGCCTGACACAAGGATTTGCCAATCTGGTGCAGCCCCCTGCTAAGACTCTCTTCACACGGGCAAGAGCAAGGGTTGTAGTGGCTGAGATAGTGCGAGATATTCTCTTTCTGGGTTACTGTGGGACTTGCCTCTGCTCCTTCTCCAGGAGAGCAGTGGGAATTCCTTGCCTGTCATCCTTGGGGGATCCTGCCCATCTCACCATTTTCAGACATGTAGGTCCTTCCCTTTCTGCCTTAGGTCACACAAGCACACACAAACAGGTGACACTTGTAATGGATTAAGAGATGAGTTTCTTACACAACTCCAGCCTGCTTGCATCATTTTGTTTGTATCACAAGCTATCAAATAGATTCTAAATAGGTTTATCTCCATTACACATGTATTCACTTCAAGAGTGATATAAAATTGTCTCCTGAGTACACTCCGCAGAGCTAAGAGGTCACTCCCATGCTGTCCCTTCATGGCAGAGGTGGTGCACTGGCTGCTGCATGTGCAGTGTCTTGGAGGACAGACCTCTGAGGCAGCACTAACCTGGGCAACCATCAGCCCTCATATGCTCTCTGCCCCAGGGCTTGCAGCCACAGGATTTGTGTCAGTGGACCCTTTCTCTCTGCCCTGTACTTCCTGTGCTGCACTGAGGGCAGCAGGTATAAAGCTGGGGGGACACAGCAAGAAGAGAGGCAGACTCCCACTATGAGCACCTGCTGTGCCAAGGAGCTGAGGAAATGCTGCTACAGTGGAGGAGAGTCAGCAGCCACCAAATGTGAGGGATGATCTCCAGATGTTGGGGGAATGTCAGCCTCCCACAACTGGGAAAGGTGCTTACCACCATAACGGAGGAGTTGCTCTGTAATCCCTTCTTTTCTGTCTTATTTAGTCCTGCCAAAGCAATCAGCAAGTTCAAAGCTGTCACTGAACTCAGACAAGAAGGGGATGATTACAGAGTGCAGTAATTTTCTGTGTGTAAACCAAAGCACTTCCCATTATGTAATGCAATGGCACATATGTTACAAGCCTTCCACAGTGTGCTACCCACAGCTTGTGGGGGCCTCCTCAGCCAGGGTGTCTTGGCCCTTCATCACATCTAACCTCATATTTCGCCTCTGGAAGCCTTTAGTCGTGTCCCCGAGCATCGGTGCCAGCTAAGAAGGCTGTCATTATGCTTCCTTGGGTTTCTGCTACATTGATGGTCCAAGTCTCCTAAATGACACTTGTAAGACAGCAAAAGAGCCTGTTCTTAGTTTTAGCTGATGAATTAGACAGCCAAATCTATCACTGCTTTTCCCTTGGATCTTGTGAAATATTATCTGAGGAGATAATCCACTGTGATAAATAAAACAAAACAAATGAAGTCCTCAACAGATGGTTTCACTATTAAAGTCTGAAATCAGAGCTGAGAAAAACTTTATCTGCTATGACACAACATCTCACCAAATGCTGACAGATTTTTCCTGTTGTTCATATTTATATGATGAAAGAAATCAACATGATATTTTTCTTAAAAGGCAACCAAGAATCTCAGCCCAGTCTCAGACAAAGCTTTTATTTCCAGATGTTCTCTTCGTAACATGAAACATAAGAACTTTTGTAACCAGGTCAAGCTCAAGATGCATCTAGCCTAATATCCCAACTTTGAAAGAGAACAATCCAGGGTGTTTCAGAAAGTGTATAAAGAACACGGCAAGTACACCAGGGTTCTTTGCCTGGCTCCTGGAGTCTGGTGCATTTTTTGCTTATGATTATTGTCCTTTTGGTGTAGCCTTGCACACTAGGTAAGATTCAGTATATTTATAAAAATATGCATCTTGAATGGGTGGATTAAGCGAAAAATATTTTTCATAAACATTTGAAACACATGCAAACCTAAATTTCATGTATATGAACATTTTACCAAAAATTATGATTTTTTAAAATTGAAATTGGGGCAAGTAGACAAGATCATTGACAAAAAAAAAAAAAAAAAAAAAAAAAGATTGCTTGAAACATTAAACACTTTCACTGCAAATGTTGCTCTTTCACTATAGATCTTGTGTACATGTCTACAAAACTATTTACCCTTTGTCTTTTCAGTTCTGTGCCTCTTTTCCTATTTAATTTACCTTAGAAGAGCTACCTTCTTACCACTTCTCCAAAAACAGAAGTCAAAATCCCTGTTAACCAGAAAGGGAAAACAACTACTCTGAAAATATGTATGGTCAGGATATACAGATACATCGATCCAAACACTGAGCTCTACTTCGTCTATATTTTTATAGAATTAACTGCATATTTGAAATATTCAGACTACATAACTTTAGATTCGTGGCACGTTAATCAAGTTCAGGTACCTTTGCCTGTCTGACTCCAACACAGATACAAGTCTTGAGATCAGGTATCTGTTTTTATCCAGGTTCTCTATTTCCAGTAGGAGATCTCACGCAGTAGCCCCCATATACAAGAGAGCAGTAACAGGTTGTGAAAACAAAACTGGTTAGGTCTCTTAAAAACACATTGTGAAGCTGGACATTTTAGGTTAAAAATACAAAATAATTTTTGAATGATAAATTGGTCTCTGCTTATGAATTTTATACTGTTGGAAACAAAAGAAACCACTATGTGCACCTTATGGTAAGGTTTAAACAAATATTAGTTAAAAAAGCAAAAGTGCGGTCTCCTTTATTGCCAATTACAGGTTTACAAAGTTAAACAGGGAAAACTAATACTATAGCCAAAACAGACTTCCAGAGAGCCCTCCAGAGTCTCACTTTCTGTTCGCTGGACTAACATTAGTTATATTTTTATACCACAAGAATGGGCAGGGAGTATTATTAGGGTTTTGGTAGCTTTATGATCAGCTTCATATTCAAGATATTTTCTTCCAGAAATCTCCAAGTTTATGTGCAATCCGTAAGGAATATACCAATGAATTGGAAGAAGCAGTAGTAGTATTTGCAAGGAAAAGAAAAAAAGCCAGGCTCGGGGTCAGTCTAGAAGCAGATATAGCAGTAAAATTTAGTTCAACACATTCAAAGCAAGTTGTTGGCTTTCTGCTCCCTGTGTTCCAGGAAGAGAGCATTCTTTGGCAGGCACTGCATGCAGAGGTTTCAATTTATGGGAAAGAGGCTTGCCTCAAAGAGGTTATTTTTCTTATTTGACCAAAGTTTGGTGTTTTCCATCATTAGAACTCTTTGCCTAAATAAATAAATAAATAAATAAATAAATAAATAAATAAAAGATAGTTTTCAAGTGTTATGTTTTTCCTCCATATAACCAGGTGCTCCTAGGGTTTTGTACTAAGGCACTCCTAGACCAAAGTGAAACCTACAAAGCAAAGGTCTTAAAAATTCAGAGAATAAAAATATCAACCCTTAACCAGATGTGTGTGATCTTTCTGCACAGCCATACTAATCCTACAGCTGTAGCAGCACACCCAGGTGTACCCAGGTAATCCAGGGAAGTAAGATGGATAGATTTTGCACACAGAAGCAGAGGCAGCTCTGCATTGCCCACAGCCTGTGTCATACTTGCAGCAGAATTCACAGTTGAGCTCCCATTTCCTCAGTAGTAATCCAGCGCACAAAAGAAAAGTTTTGCCATTCTTACATTGTCCAAAGATCTCATCCAATACACAGTCACTGTGAGCTTTCCATAAAATATAGGGGTTCTTGACCTATCTGGTTTCCTATCTCAGATATCAGATATTTTTTCTAGAGATTTCCTCTAAAATAGATATTGTGCATTTTCCAGAGTTAGTGTGCATGTAGCAATTGAACATAATCTGCCATAAGGATTTACATGAGGTAATGCCATCTGCATCACATCTCTTTTGCTATGGAGAAAACACTAAAATGTAATTTGAGGTCAAGATTGTAGGGATTAAGATTACTGCTTCTTTTAAAGTACATTATAAAGAGGGAAAATTTAAGTGGGCTTATAAAATGAAAGCATCCCTATGTCAGGCCATATTTTCAGCACATTGCCTGTTATTGCCTAGAAGAGTATTTAAAACTGAAGTAAATGCCCACTGTATTGGACTTTGATGTTTGCACCACACGTTCTTTTTCTATTTGATTGTGTTCATATAGGAATCTCTGCGCCTGATCTTAAAAACTTTTCAGAAAACGACATCACATCTTGAATCCCAAGGCAGGATGAATCTTCCTTAACTTAAGATGTCTACAATGTGCATATTTTAGTTTTGTCATGCGGCCCCATAAATTTTGTATTCATTTTGTCTCATCTTTTGAACTAAATTTGATACAGCATGTAGAAGACCTCTAGGCTGGATTTCTCTTTTTCAGAAAGGAGCCAAGACAAACCTACAACAATTCAGCTGGACACCTCACAGCATAAAAGTTAAGCAATCTCAACCACAGAGAGTGCTCAGCAATACCTAAATCCAGACCTCCTCTCTGTGCCTGAGTACTGTATTTGTGGCAGTACCATCACTTTTCTGCAGCCTTATTTGCTTCAGGGCAAGAGTAGCATCTCTTTTATTCTCTGTCTTTATCCCTGTTGACACTATTTATCTGCATAAGGTCATGATTTATTGCAGATTTCATATATTTATTTTTCTCTATTTCTTTGAAACCTTGTGCTAAAATCCAGTCCTCTTTGAATAATAATGTGCAAGGATTGCTGAAGGATACAGTACATTGAAATGGAAGATTGGAAGTGAACAGAGTGGCTTTTCTGCCTTTCTCAACCTCCCTAGTTGCTCTTATCATATTGTTTGAGGGAATCATTAATGGGTTCTACATCTACAGTTCCTCTGTTAGGTGCCATAGCACTCATTTTTTTGTCATTAGAGAGAACTAAAAGACTGAAATTCGATTCACTTGAGCCAGGCTACAGGTAAACCTGTCTTGAGTCTGGGGAGCTGAACTGAAGTCCCCAATGAAAGCAAAAGGCTCTACTGGGTCCCCTTAGCTGACTACTCAGGAGCAGGAGCCTGGACTGCACAGGCAGCAGTACATCATCTAGAGACCATGTGGTAATAGGACTGCTCTATATTAATGGGGGTGCACCTAAGCATACACAAAAAGACATTTGTAATGCCTGCATTTGTATGGTTATCCTTTTTTTTTTTTAAACATGGGTTTTAAAAACATTTTTCAGACAGATAGGACGAAGAGAGAACATACAACTTTTCATAAAACTGCATTCTGTTGAACTGCTTTTACTCAATCAGAGAAGCTCTCCAGGTAGTGGACTAAGTGGCAAGTTTCTAGACTTTCACATCACTAGTACAAAAACTCCCCATTTGGCAAAGGAGCAGAGACATCTGCTGAAATTGAGAAATTCTTATTAGCTGAGTTCAGGATAGAGAAGCCTGCAGCTAATCAATGACACCACTGCCACCATCATCACCCAGAGCTGCAAGTGCAGCCCAGACGAATTCAGAGGCAGGGTTTCAAAGACCTCATGATAAAAGAGCTAAACACTGAGAACGAAAAAGATTAGAGACTTTAGGCATCATGGGTCGAAGATTAAGTAGAGGTCAATCTAGTCATAAATAAAGAAGTGGATAAATTCTCCCTGATGTGAAGCTGAGTAATGAGAAACAGAAAAACTCCATATCATTCAAATTAAAAGTATGCAAAGCTTATTACCTCTTTTTACCCTCAACTGTGCCAGTTAACAGGACCAAAACAATATTCCTGCTTCTGGGAATGCTGTATCTGGACCATGTAGTCACACTTGTTGAAAGGGACAACAACACATAGCTGTATCAGAAATCTCCAACAACTTGAACAGGTGAAAACTTCTAGCACATCTAGTCATTTATGCTCCAGCAGAAATGCCTATTCAAGGTATAGCATAGTGGTGGAGCTATTCTTTTGTGCACAGACACTTATCAGCATGAGGCAGGTGAGACCCACCAGAGGTTTCAAATCTGCTGTCATTATCATTTTGGCCAGAAGTTGTACATGAAGAGATTATTTAAATAGTTGATATAGAATCAAGCACTGAAGAGTTCAGAACTGTTTTCCAATGTATTTAAGAACTTGATTATTGGTTTTGAATCTGACCTTATTAACTCTGAAAAGAGCTCTTTCTGTGAAACTAATTCTGTTGTTGCAGGAAAACAACACAACACAGAACTCTCCTGGTGCCTGAAAGTTAGAAGATGAAAACCGATTTTGGAAAAACTCAGCAGTGAATCTGCAGAAAAATAGAAACGGTATTTAAACTGCCTTGCACTTTCACAACTGACTGTGTGAGTAATAAGGTCAAGGTCATCCCATAACACCATAATACATTGGGGTGTTTTACATCAGGCTGTCATGACAATCTAGAGTAAACTGACAGTGAGATCAGAATCAGGCCCAAATTTTTTATACAATCTCTAAATTGATCCTTCTGTGTTTTAATCATTACTTAATTACATTGCCTCATAAAACTCATCACTGCCACAAAGAATGGCTCATATCCCCTAAGGATACAAATATTTATTGTTTCTAGTCAATAGAGATACATTCTGACAAGACTTAAAGTGCTTTCTTTGTGCCCTTGAAATGAGGTTGAAACTGTGCTTTTAAATACTTTTTTTTTTAGGACAGGGAGGAGCAAACTCATAAGAACCACTGAGCTGACAGAGCCCATGGCTGAAGCACTGTGCCTTCCTTCATTGGAACCTCAGAGCTCCCACAGGACAGTCGGTAATTCGCTGCTGCAGAGAGGACGTGGTGCTGGGAAGCTCAACCCAAGTCTGGCGGGGTAAAGCTTTTACCAGGGTTAACCAGTACAAGTGCTGCACTGGCTTGGTGTGGCTCTCGACCTTCTAGAGCTCCACATATTTCTGACCAGGGCTGGCCCATGCCAAGGGGAACTCACCTACCGGCCAGCACAGAGCTCTGTGGGTCGCTCACATGGCCGTGTTGCTCTTTGCTCCTTGCCCAGGCCCTGCCTCATATTTGGAGCACCTCGTTTAAAAATAAATAAAGACTGACTAAGTCGGTTTTGCTAGCTTGTAATGACACAGGCATGATTACGTGCCTGGCAAATTTTCACTGGATGCACATAGAGGGAGTAAAATGTGTAAGTGCTTTTTCCTACTGTGCGTATGATGAGGTATTACAACACTAGGATGCTCAGTTGAAAGCAAGGCTCTGGTTCAAAGGAAATGCAGGTGGTTTTGATTGTTTCTATAGACCAGAATGCCTGCTTAATAAGAACAAGCAAGTACACGCAGAATGCAGAGGATCAACAAACTGTTCTTATTAAAGGCTTTCTACCACAATGTGCCTACAGACACATGCACACAAAATTAAATAAATGTCACAACATAAAAATGTGGGCTATCAGCTATTGTATTTCAGCTCACTCAGGGATAATTGACCAAGCAGTGCACTCTTTAGTGTTGTAATATAAGAAAACTACGTCCTAATTGGCAATGGTAAGTAAGTAATATGATAAGAAAGTATAATTTATAGTGTAGATGCAATTCAGAATGTACGTGTGCTGTTTACCAGGCCACCATGGAGGTTGATTACTTTGGTCAGCCGTTTTTCCATAGATTTTAATATAGCTGGTTAAGTAGCAAAAGATTCTTATTTTTCCACAGCTGCCACCTGCCTGGAGTACAATAGACACTTCTTAACTGGCACCTTTTCTAATTGGAAATAAATGCACTGACTACAAGGTGGTCCTAATTATGGGAGACTAGAAGAAACACATTGTTTGGAAGCTGTATTCTGTTTAACATCTTTGCCAATGACATGGAGCAAGTGATGAAGTGCATCCTCATGAAGCCTGGAGATGACACTAAATTTTGGGAAATGGTTGATAGGCTTGAGGGCAGGGTTACCATTTAGAAGAACAGAAATGGGCTGGAGAAATGAGCCAATGGGAACTTTGTAAATTCAAGGAGGGCATATGCAGAGTCCCACACCACAGAAGAAGAAGCCCATCGAAACAGTACAGGCTGGAGACTATCTGGGAAGCAAATGTGCTAAAAGGAGGCTATCCAACAAAATTCCTCCAAAGTTTCATCTTAATTCATAGTTCTAGACCTCTAATATTCTCCTCGCCTTTCTTTCCACTTCATCTGGTTAGTCTGTCTTGAAGTGTGGCATTGTGCTACCAGTACTGAGTAGTGAGAAAAGATTATTTCACTTGTCTGGTAGTCTATACATCTGTTCATAATTTCCAGTATGACACTTGATTTTTCTAATGCAGTGTTTCTCTCTGACCATGGCTAAATAGCAACACACGGCAGACACAGATGGAAGAAACACACAGAGGTCCAAAACTATCTTTTTGCTATATTTGGACTACATCTAATATCTAATAGCCAGGGTGAGGTTAGATAACAAAGGATAGGCCCAACTCTACCTTCTCTCCTTCCCTTTCCTTTCCCCACTCTGACTCCTAGCTGTGGAGGACTGCTTGTAACCTTTGCTATCTTGCTTTAAGTGCCCAGTAAGACACTTAAACTCAGAAATCCAGCAGATGCTATTTGCTTTATTTATTATGTTAGCTTTCTTCTGCCTTAACAAGTGCACTTGTCTTCCTGCGAAGCCTGAACCAGAGTAAAAGATGAGCAGGAACATGAAGGGAAGAGAGACATAAAAGAAATAGGATAGTTTTGTCTTAATCTCTGTGGCAAAGAGCTCATGTCCCCTTTCAATATTTTTTGACTGAAGAGCTTCCATTGAATGCTCATTAAGGCTCACAACACCCCTGTAAAGCAGGTCTCATCATCTTTAATGGGTGAGTAAAGCAAAGTCCAGAAAGAAGTGGCCCTCCTCAAGGAAATTAAGCAAGGCAGGAGGACAGCCAGAAGCAGGAAGAAGCTAAATGCCTCTTGCTCAAGCTTCTTATTTTCCCTTTCATCCCCATGGCCCAATTCTCATGCCAGTGCTGCTTTGTAAGTTTACAACAGACTTTGTATGTTTAATGCATAATACATACATAATACAAATGCATAATACAAATGCATAATACAAATAACACCCCTACAAAAGATATGTCAATAATACAGATTTTGTCAAAGCTGGGCAGAAGGGATTAAGGGTCATATTTCATAAAAGAGGTAAGTAATCAAAACATAGAAGATGCAAAGTTTTATGGCCTCCATAACAGAATTCCCAAGTGATGGGCCATGCATAGCAGCTTTCAACACAGAGCAAGCTAAACAAAACGGGATCAGAAACTGAAGTACTTTAGGTAGTGATCTGTTTAATGTCAACACACTGATTTAACAGCTACCTAAAACTAGTCATCATTCCCCCTGGATGATTTCTACCTTTTATCTAATACTTGTTTGATGTAAAATACACAGAGTCCCTGGAACCCAGATAAAAATTCATGGCTCCACCCTCTTTTCTGATCACCTCAGGTCATAGAACCATGATGTTACACTGGTCTAGTGAAATTTTGTCATATTGGCACAGCTTCAGGACAAGATGAAGGAAATGTGTCCAGCTTGGCTTGTTCAGTAAGATGCCCTCATATGCAGTGTAATAGGGGGAGACTCAAAGAACTAAAACTAAACTTCTTGCATGAATGTTACCCCTGTTGCCTCAGTGCAATACAGAACCAGGATACTACCTGACTACATATCCAGCCCTCTCAAGTCCATCAGTTTTCTACATTAATGGACTTAGTCTTAATTTGAACATCCTATTCTCCTTTATAATTTCATTTTTCGATTGAAGCCTTCATCTTCTTGCAAGTAATCATTATTTTGATATCAGGAATGCATGTATTTCAGCAGCGTTTATTCCTGATAAAATGTATAGGAGGAACTTTGCAAATACACTTATTGCAGAGAATAGTTATGTGCAAAATTGGATATCCACCTAAAGGCTGATTCTGTAAGAACCCCACATATAAAAATCACATTTCATTCAGGCTGTTTTGCATGTTCAGTGTCAATGCACCCAGAACTCCCTCTTGGCAAAGCAGAAGCATTTTTAATTGTTGTGGTAGGTGATCCTTACGAGTATAGAAGTTGATAATGAAATGTATGTAGGTAAAATTTTATGCAGTCACATTCCACTGAGAATCACACAAATGTAGAGGAATTATAGAGATTTGAAAGAAACATCAGCACAATACATCTGGTTTTGTATGAAGGGTTAATTTTGAAAAAAACAACAAAGGGGCAGCAAGGATTTGGGTGCACACCCTTACTGCACATATGCTTACAGAGGCTGCTAAAATGGTTTTATTGGAAATTTTGGGGGCCTGATCCTATGAGGGAGATTTCAAGTCCTGTTAGCTTTAGTGAGCAGCAAGGGTTGTCAGAAATTTTCAGACTCACACGGTTGGCCTCTATGCCTTATATCAGCAGAAGAGTGTAGGAGGTCTGCCAACTGGTTTTAAAGCCTCTGTTTCAAATCTTGTTGGAAGCCACTTACCCCTATAAACTATTTGTCCATCTGCAAATAAAGTGCTGCATAAATAGAATCATAGAATATGCTGAGTTGGGAAGGGAACCCATTAGGATGATCCAGTCCAACTCCTGGCCCTGCAAAGAATGCCCCAAGAATCACATGTGCCTCAGGGCACTGTCCAAAAACTTCTTGAACTCTGGCAGGTTGGTGCTGTGATCGCTTCCTTGGGGAGCCTGTTCCAGTGCTCAACCACCCTCTTGGTCAAAACTATTTTTCTAATATCCAACCTAAACCTTCCCTGACACAACTTCAAGCTGCTCCCTCAGGTCCTGTCACTGGGCTGAGGATGGAGGTCCTTGGAACTCTACTAGTGGCTGGATGCCAGTCTGATGTCACCCCATTCATTATAATTTCTCTGTGCCCAACCCTTGAGCAGGTGTTCACCCACCATGTAATACAGTTATTCAGCTGTGTGCTGGACATTTTGTCCAGAAGGATACTATGAGAGACAGTATCAAAAGCTTTGCTGAAGTCCAAAATGATTACACCTACTGGCTTTCCTAGATGAACCAGGTGGGTTGCCCTGTCACAGCAGGAAATCAGGTTTGACAAGCAGTACTTCTCCCTCATGCAGCCATGCTGGCTGTGACTGACAACTGCGTTATCCTCCATGTGTTACTTCCCAAAATATTCTTTTCCATGATTTTACCAGGCACTGAAGTGAGACTGACAGGCCTGTAGTTTCTAGGATCCTTCTTCTTGCCCTTGAAAACTGGGACAATGTTCACCAGGTTCCAGTCAGCTGGGACCCATCTGAATTCCCATCAAGAGAGGTTTTGCCATGGCATCAGCTAGCTTCTTGAGGATTCTCAGATGAATCCCATCAGGCCCCACAGATTTGTAGAGATCCACCCAGATATTATTACATGAGTTTGATTTGTTTTATCCTTGGGTTCAAAAGTAAAGCAGGACCCAGGTAAACCTCTTTTGCCTACCCAGACAGTGAAGAGGTGGCTGAAGCAACAGCAGATTATAAACCTCAGCTCAGTCTGGGCAGGTGTGAGGAAAGGTGTAGGGAGCTTCTCTGAGCTGTGCCATATTTTGGTGAGGCCTCATTCCTACACCAAGAATTTTGAGGAGAGGGATTTCACACTGAACTGTTACCACACTGTGTGAAAACCCCCCCTGGGGCCAAACCCACTGGCTGTAGCTGAGGCTCAGCTGCCAGAGTCTTGGCCTAAGCCCCTTTCTGTGCAATCAAACCCATTGCTCCTGAGGTACTAATCTCACATTTATAAGACATAAATCTACACTTTAAAAAAAAAAAAAAAAAAAAAAAAAAGTACTTTTTTTGCAGTCTTAAAATTCTGCTTCTAGTAACCAAGCTAAATATGACATAAATATCCTGGACAAATGTGTGGTTCTGGAAATACTGAAACCCTGGCCCCATGACACGGCTGCTGGGATTCCTGCCATTTGCTAAAATGTTAAGCTGGGAAACACTTTGTCCAATTACTAAAAACAATGAAGATATAAAGAAATTATAACCTAAAAACAGAGGTGTTGAAAGAAAGAACACAGACCCACGTAATAAGCAATATTGATTTAATTAAGGCAGCAGAGTAAAATGTTCACAAACTTGGATGCCCCTGGTGTGTGTGCGTGCATGCAGGAGGCAGGTGGGTGCATATGTGTAAGCAAGTGTGCACCTCTTGGGGGTGGTTTCTGCCCAAAATCTAACAGAGATGTCAGAGACATGAGTGACTTAAACATCAGCTCCTCTGCTCTAAAGCTGCTGCAGAGAACAGTGCTGGCATGGACACTTACAAGCAGTCAAGGCCTAGACCCCATCCATGGAAACCATTGCTTGTTTTGCATGGGAGGATGGACACTGAGATGGGCTTTAGTGCTCTGAACTTCTGAACCCTGCAGGAGATCCGAACCACCGAACCACACTTTGGTTGTTTGTGAAGAGAGTAATTTATTGAGCTCCATCCTGGAAGAAACCACAGGACGTTCTGAAGGGCTAAATTCAACAGCTAAAAATATTCCTCCAGAAATGGATGAAATGAGAAAGACTTCAAGATTTAGACAGGCGGGTGTTTCCAAGGGCAGTATTTTGTTCAACTCTCAGAAAATAGTATTTTAGTGCTTTTGGTAACTGGAACAAAGACCCATTCAGCCCCCATTGCATAACTTCCAAATGACCACAGACCAATTTCTGGTTGCCCTTGTCAGGTGATAAGCAACAGCAATAACATGTTTGGGAGTTCTCATTCCTCTAACGGGAACCTGCAAGCCATTTGTGAGTGATATGTGCTGGAAAGGTGAATAAACAAACAGATGCATCAGCTGAAAGTGAAGTGATCTGCAGAAAGTGAGCAAAAGCAAAGGGAGAGAGAAAGAGGGGAATTTTAGATGTTTACCATGAAAATTATGTGACCACAGACAAAATTCTGTGATTCTTTTTCTTTGTCCATTGGTTTCTAAGCCTCCAAGGGATATCTGCACAGTATTCTGAAGATTTTGTTTTGCACGCATGGAATTTAGAAACTAACTTTAAAACAAGCTGCATGAACTTTATCATATACACTAATACTGCGGTGGCGAATCTAAACAAATCATCAAGTGTCTTGGGATTCAAATAAGGTGAGTTGGTAAGAGTCCCTGTGAAAAGCAGGGTAGTATAAGAGTAGAAGAAAACTATAATGAGAACTATCTTACTTAAGTATTGCCAGAAAAGCCAAACAACTATTCTTAACAGCAGACATTTTAGGGACCTTTCCACCATACTCTAGATTTTTTGGCTGGTCACTTTCTAGATGAATCAGTTTCTGTTTCTCTGGAAGTATGTTGAAAACCACAGAAATAGCTGTTAATCTTCGGGAATGCTGAAGTCCTAAGCATCTCAAAGCTCCCAAATGCATTTCAAGAAGTCTGAGCCTTTTCCCATAGGAGTTCAGGGACTTTTGTTTCTAGGAAAGAGCAGTTATAAACACACTCAAAACAGACTAAAAAAACAGACATAAAATTACAGTGCAGTTCATCACTGAGCTGAAGTACTTTGGGAGAGGTGTTTTGTCACTCCTGAATCTGTAGCTGAGGTCAAGCTAATCGCTAATGATTAGCTGTGAGGAAGAGCATCCATGGACAGAAAGCAGCCAGCTGCAATTTATGTTCAGAGCCCTGAAAAAAGCTGTGACTGTTTACACCATTTCAGTAACCACTCCAGAACAATTTAGGCAAACTACAGAGAGAAAACTGAAAAAGAGGATCAAGAGGCCCAAGTTTTCCACAAACAAAAGTTCCACATGCCACATTTCCACTAGCCAGAAATATAGGTTTAAAATCATTGCCAATCATTTTGTCCTGTCTAGCAGAAGCACTCTCAATAAGACTGGGGAAATAAGGAGCTTACTGCACCTTTTTCTTCTGTAGAAGAAATAGAACCCCAACGATGCTGGTTTGTTGAGGAATTTGTGGGGGTTTTTATACTGTCCAAATCTGGCCACTTATTAAATTTTTTTTTTCAAGGGACTATATTTTCAGATAAGCCAATACTCAGGAACTGTAAGGAGATATGTTTTCAGAAACAGGTTTTCTTGTTTAAATAACTAAATGAAATTCCCAGATAGGTGCACACTTTCATATCTGTCTACTTTGCTTATGTGATACTTTGCTAAACTTCGAAATTTTTTTTCCTGACAGAGACGCTTTTATCCCTTTCACTTTGGAAAAACTACACTGACTTTCTTACTCAGGGAGAGTTCATTACTTTGCTTACTGTTTAAGGAAAACACTTGCTATTATTTTTGTCATTTTCTACAGTACATTTGACTACATTTGACTAGAGTATATCCCAAACAGAGGATATACTCAGATTTAAAGAGACAAAGTAGAAGTATAAAACCAGAGGTAAGAGGAGTTACACAGATGAATATTCTGCATAGCACATAATCACATCTGCATCTGCTGCATCCTGCAGTGGTGGTGTTTGATGCTAAGAAGCTTGCAAGTGTTACCAAAACACAAACATGATAATAATAATCCACTAATTTACTAATTGCTTGTACGTTTGCTTGCTTGCTTGCTTCCACAGAACCATCTGGGTTGAAAGGGTTGTTTAGTCCGTTCACTTCCTCAGTGAATGCTTTTCATGCCATGTCATTATAGCTTTTACTTTACACATATCCATATATTTTAATCACTTTTTTTGTGGCTGACATTTTCTTTCCTTCAGAAGCCTTGCAAATAAGGCCTCTCGCTCTTTTCATCCATATCTTTACTGCATTGATAGTCACATGCCATTTCACCGATTTACTGCCTTTTTCTGTGTCCAGCTACTCTTTCATCTACATTCTCATCTCTGAGGCTCCATTAAAGGTCTTATTTCCTTTACACACCTTCATTGTTCTTTTACCTTTCTCCAGTTCCCTCAAATGTCACTTTGTATGACTTGCTTAGCTCTGCAGGAATATATTCCTGTTGCTCTTAAATCACACTCCACTTCCAGACTCTTCCTTATCTAGGAGAGATTGTACTCTGCACCTGATTTTGCTGTAGCAGAGGAAAATCTGGCTGGTAGGCACACATGCCCTCCTTTTAACGAAACAAATTCCTCAGATTCAACACAAGCACCTGGCCCAAAGCAAGCGTTGTTAAAAAGTAAAAAGAATTTTAAAGAGAGGAGGGAAATAAAGGCAGCCAGGGAAAATATAGCTTCTTAATTTTGCTGCAAATTATTCTCCAGCGCTCTCTTCTCCCCAACCACCTTGATCAAACAGTCAGTAGGCAGCTTGCACTACACTGGGTCAACAGTACCAAACATCCAGCTGTGCCTGGCATGCAGGTGTTTGGGTTATGTGCTGCCAGCTACAGGTGGACTGATTGATGTTGCGGTCGTTTTTTTCTTGGGAAAGGGGCCATGCAGGAAGGAAGGTGAGGGAACAGGACTGGGCTGGGCATGTTCTGAACTGCAAAGCTCATGGTCTACTGGCATTGCAAACCTCTCTAACAGACCCGGTGCTGTACTCAGAGCCCTTTTCACATTTCCCTATACAACCATGAGTACTGGACAATCTGACACTTTTCCATAGCTTGGAGGTTACCTCTGAAGTGCAGTTCCCTTTGGGTGGGATTAGGTGGGCAGGAGAACTTGTGCTTGCTACCACAAATCCTTTTGAAATACAATCTCACCTCTGCAGCCTTTCTCAAACACTTACCAGCTCAGGAAGATCAGGTCAGGTCACCACAGCAGGGGCTCCATGCAACACACAGCTCAGGAAACAGCTATTGTCCCAAATTGCATTCTGCTGCCTGGATTTTTCCTGTGTTTTCAGTTTAAATAACAGCAGATAATGCCTCCTGAGTTCCCTTCTCCCTTATCCTATCTCACAAATGCATTAGAAACTGACTGTATCAGAGGGTTTCCAGCTGTTAGCAATGGTGACAGGGCTAAATCTCTTTACTGACTTTAGCAGTCTCAACCTAAAATGTTTGTGTGACTGAAGAAAGTTAATGAAACCTTTCTGGTGCAGCTCTTAGTCTGAGTTAAGAAAACATCTCTTAGTCTGAGTTAAGAAAACATCTCTGCACTGCTCCATTAGCATCTGCTCTGAACTTTACTGCAATAACAAGGCCCCACCCCAAGGATTCCCATTCTGTTCCTTCAGAAATGAAGGTGTCACAGTAGATGAATTATCAACCACCAATTAGCAGAAGGGCTTAATTCAGGTTTCTCTGAAATGTGATCTGTGCATTTACATGAAGAGGAACAATATATCTATGACATTTGGCACTGGAAATGTACAAATGTCTCTCCAAAGGTGGTTTTCTTTCCAAAAACAAGATGAAAATTTTCAGCTGTTGTTCTTCAGATGACAGAATAGGGTAATAGAATTATACACACTGACATCAGCATTATCAGTCCTGATTCAATGTGTTTATATTTCTTGGAGCAGAACAAATTTTGTAGAAGCTTCCAGTTCTTTCCAGAGACAGGGTGGCACTCTCCAAACAAATGCCATTATCTCCCACTGTGTGTTGGGGCAACTTCCACAAGTCTTCATCTTCTCTTTTCCCTTCCATTTTCATTCACTGCCCACTCTCCTTTATTCCTACTGTTGCCTATGGAAGGAAGGAGGTCATCGGCAGCCCACCTTCACAACCTGTCTCCTTGCAGCTCTCCAGTAGAAGGGGCAACCTCATGTAGAGAACTGTGTTTAGCTGTTTAGTGAACAAAATCCAAAGTAGTAAAGCTGTGGTATGAGCAGTTCTCAAGATCAAATCTGCTGTTTGCATGTGCATTGCCAGTGCTTCTACATCAATTAAAGCTTTTCTGCAGTCAGGTGTTTTTCATTAGCAAGAAAAAAGAGATTCTAGGTGATGATTTTATAAATGTGTTGACAAATGCCAACATTTTTTAATTCAAGTTATGATTAGAATGATTGCAACCTCCTAGGGAATATGCTAAGAATGATCTTGATGTGGTTAGGAGGGGGAAATACTGGCTGAGGGTGCCAGAATGAACTCTTTGATTCTGCAGAAAAACTGGACAACAAGCCAGAAGGTAGTTTGTTCATACACACGTTGTGGATATGAGGCTTTGAACAGCTTACTGCATACACAGGTTAATAACTGAACCACGGAGGTGCTGTTCTGATCCAGGTTACATTCTAAACTAAATGCTTAAGTTCAACCATTGTTCACGGTCTGAAACCCAAATCTCAGCCTTCTGCTATGGATACTGTTTCTATTATCTACAGGTTTTATTTCTCACCATTAACAGTGTACAAAGCAGCACAAGCGACAATTGTCATATTCTGCTTCTGTCATCTTCCATTTAGGATACACTGATAAATATGTGCCTGTCTTTGTGGTTGCATTACATCAGGCCACAAAGAATGGTTCCTCTCATTTGAGCAGACAGTCTTATGGTTTTTGACAGCTCTGAGGTCTTGTTTGTACTTACAGGTCTATTCAAAATCCATGTCTTGTGTTATGCTCTCTGCAGCCCTTGCATACACTTCTGAGAGTGGGTGTGTAGTTTAGCTCAGCTAATAACCAAGGCTGTTCCCTGAACTGGTTTACAGGAGAGGCTCTGTCTGTGTGAAATTATGCTCTGCCCCAACACATACACAGTAATGGTAGCATGAATCCCAACTTGACCCTTTCATATAAGTGTCACTGCTGTCTAAGAAGGTACAATACCTTATCTGGCAGTTGTTTGACAACTCCAGTAAGTTAAAGAAACAGCAGACAAGAATTTGTATTTGGGTTGCCACCAAAACACAAAAGGATTCCTTCCCTAATCCAAAAGACCTCCCTCACTTTGTCTTATTGATTTTTATGCTTTTACTGAATTTTTTTAGTGTGACCCCTGGATGCTAGAACGTCGGTATTTGGCTGACTAACCCTTCTTACACTGGGATAGTGTCATTAGTAATGCCTGTGCTTTGAGGGCTGGGTTTTTAGGTCAAGGAGTTTCACAAAGAGCAAGAGGTGCTGTTGCATCCAGGGTTCAGAGTTGTAGGGTCCTGCACCAAGAAAATCAAATAGCAAACAGCAGAGAGCTGTGAACTGAGGTCTTACATCTGCCATGCCATTGGCCAGTGCTACCATCTGTCACTCTGCATATCCCTAAAAACCCTTTTGTGAGACTTCAATGCTGTGGCAAAGCACCTTTCCCTTAGCAATTGAGAGATATAATCTATTCTACAAGTACTACAGCCAAGCAATACTATCAGCCCAGCAAGCTGCTTATGGGCACATTCACAATCTTCCTATTAATGAACTAAGCTATGAAACAGCAGATTACTTTCCATAGGTGAACACCTAACCTGATAAAAAGAAAACGACCATATCCTAAAAATAGAGTGAAATTAATGTTTAAAGGAAAAACAAAAACTCATTAATTGCAAGTTCTTCTGAAACAATAGGGAGAAATTAGTACATTATTTGTCAGTAGAAGTGCAAAAGAATAAAATCACTATGGAAAGAATTTTTACTTTCAAAAGCAGACAGATGCTCTGTTGTGGTTTTAGAGGAGAAGGGAGGAAATGTTGGTTTGGCCCATTTTGATCTCTAAAGGCTTGTAAATCAGTGATAATAAGCTTTCCTAGTCTAGCCTGGGAGAGGCTGCCCTGGAGTGATTCACATTTCAAAGAGCTCAGGATAAACAGTGCACTACTCTCCAGTTTGTTCCTGTGGAGTAAGCAGGACAGTACAAATTGGGGAAGACTGCTATTTTAGGGTGGACCAAATCTTCCAACAACCTCAAAGCCAGAACAATTAGTAAAGTGAAGCTCAACTGCTTTCATATTCCAGCCAAAATCACTCCCTTGTTAAACTCTGGTAACTAAATAAAGGATAAATAAACTAAAGAAAGGCAAAGGATGACTGTTCCCTTGGTCTTGTTACTGGGTTGTGTCACAGGATCTGTTTCTTCCAGGACCCTCCAGGATTTTGTCCTTTAAAAAATGTCAGTTTATTCACTTGGACTCTGCAGAAGGATATTGGTCCTGAGAAGCAGAAAAGATTTATATCAAAAAAATTCATCTAAAAAACCTAAATGCCCCAAACCCTTCGTGTACAGTGAAAGGCCATGAATAAAACTGTCTCAAAGTCAGTTCCACAGTACTAGCAAGACAGAAGGCAGTAAAGCTCTGGGATTCACAATGACAGCGGAGGAGAATGGACCATAGGACAGCAATATCAACTTTTTTGGCTACTCCAACCAACACTAAACCTTGCAGGGTAGACCAGAAAAACTTAATTCTTACAAATGGAGGATGATTTTCCAGTATAACCTAATGACTGCATTTATACCCATAAATAACTGTATATAATATCCATGCTTTTCTCACAAAACTTCATTTCTAATACAGCAGGAGGCCCAAGTGTGTCTCCAGTTGAGAGGGGGAAAAAAAAAAGAAAAAAAGCCATCCAAATTTCATTTGGAATATCAGCACAACTGATAAACAAAAAAACCCAAAACACAAAAACCTAAACAAGCAAAAAAATCCCAGAGATTTTTTTTTTCCCACTGGATTAGCTAAGAACAAAGAACAAAGTCTCAAAGAGATTGCAATACTAGATAGACACTGTAGAGTCTGAAAGGCAGCCAGCTGGCATAAAGCAGGTGTGGGCAAAACAAAGTAAACGGTATAAGTTCCCCATCATGAAAGTACAGGGATTTTAGCATCCCTGGAATAGAAACATTCTAGGAACAGTAAAGATGCATGTAGACCACACTGCAAAGACTGCAGAGGTAGTGCTGACTTTAAAGCTGTAGAGTTTACCATTTTACTGTTGCTGTGTGGCTCTGGACTTTACCATATAGATCTCAACACCCTACTGCATGGCACAGTCTCAACCTGCCCTAAACTGCACATCTACTCATACCATACCTTTGCCTTCTATACCTGACCAGCTCACTCCAATCTTTTCATTAGATCTGGAAAACTGACATAATTAAAAAATCGATTCATAGAAAAATAATGTCATGGTAATAGCTGGAGGAAGACATCAAGGAAAAGGTGGGTCATTAGTAATCAAAGGCTATGATTTTGCGTTCTGTGTTTGGTCTGCATACAGCAAAAAAAGCACCCTGGAAAGAATTAAACTCTCCCTCCCTCCCTCATATTTATGTTAAGGTGTGCCTAGAGACTGCAGTCAGCGTTGAAACTGTGTTGTGCTAGACATTCCACAAACATAGTGAGAGATAATCCCCCATCTGAAAATAATTTGAAGTCTAACCAAAAGTACAAAACAGAGAGAGGAGAAACAAAGACACAGAGATGGAAGGACTTGGCAGCAGTAAGACGAGTCAGTGGTAGAGCAGGAGACAGAGTCATGCCTCCTGCCTTTCAAGTGAGTGCCCTCACTGCTAACTCATGCTCTAGCACAAAGCCAGGCAGTTTATACGCCACAAGCCTATTGCTTATAACGTTGCATGTACTGTTGCTCTCTGAAAGGCTCTGGAAAATCACACTTCTTTCATGAAGGTATAAAAGAAAGATCAAAAGGCAAAAGTAGATTGTGTGAAAGGCTGTTGATTCACATTTTGGAACAAAATTCATATTCAGAGCATGAAAAGCTTTAAGGTAGCAAACAAAACTGAATTATAAACATCTTGTTATCCATGAGATTATATCTATGTTAACAAAGACCTGGCTTTTGGCTTTAAATAAGGTCTATAGAATAAAAGAAAGCAAAAACTAGACCACTGCCTTCATCTCTATTTTTTTTCACTAGAAGAACAAGAAGATTATTACTGAATTACAAGGTAATAAATTCTGACACAACTGCTTTATGGGTATATGCTGAGAAAATCTTGTGGAATTTGCTTGTAAGGGAGGTCACGAAGTCAAAGAAAAGTTGGTCTTTTAGGAAGGGCTGAATAACTTCATGAGTCATTACCACTAACTCTTGGTGTTATGCAAGAAAATGTATAAAAATCTTGTTTAGAGCACAAGATGATTCTTCACATATCTCATTTTTAACAGAAGGAAGGACTGTGACTAAAGCATTAGGAAGAAGAGTTAATGTCTGATATTTATGCATTTCTCCTAGTTTGATTTGCTATTACATGCTCATGGTCTCCTTTTTTCCATGGATTTACCCTTCTGGGGAGAGGTTTTATCCTAATTCTGACACCCCAACACAGCAAATTTAAGTACATACTGTTTCAAACACACACTCTATCTTTCCACTATGAAAAAATCCAAGACTTCTGTCCTCTACAATTGCCTCAAATCTTGTAATTTCACAGGATATGGATATTTAATATTTTCTATCTCTGAAGACTTGGCGGAGTCTTGCTGACTATAACAGCAGCAGATCCCTTTAAATTACACCAAAATTAAACATCAGGTGTGAGGTTTACCATCCTTAAAATGTCAGGTGTGGGGTTTGTTGTTCTTACAATGTTCACTCAAAATATCAAGACAAAGTAATGATTGCCATCATTTATTACACTTCCAATGAGAAAGTTGTATGCTGCCACCAAACCCATTGTAGACATCAAAATGCTATTATTTTAGTAGTCTAAAACACAATTGGCTTCAAGTAAACTCTGGAGATGATGAAGAACACTGAATTTCTAGATAGATAACCTAGGTGCTCTGTAGTGCCTCTGGAGGAATGTGCTTCTTCCAGCTGACAATCTATGGAAAACTATACCCCTAAACTTAAATGGTCCTGAACCTCATATTCTTTGGTTGTCTAAAGTGATTTAAAGTAAATTATGCAGATATCCATGGGTGTGTCTGTTGCTGCTCATTTTACTCACACAAGCAATATGACTAATTTCATTTTAAGGCAAATCAGCCCCATTAGGTCATTCAGTCTGCATCCTGTATAAAACAAGACAGGGAATTTTGCTCAGTTCTGTAGTGATTTCAATGAATGTTACTTGAAAAAAGTCTTGGTTTTAAACTGCTCAGTCTGACTGCCTCAGAAACAGTCACTCCAATAACCATTGTGTCAACACAGATTTTTATCTAGGCATTGGTACTTCTTCACAAATCATTTGAAAAATTTTAGAAGTGACAGGGCTTCTGCACTTTCTACCGAACTGTAGTAGAAACAGACCCACTCATTAATGATGACTCAGAAAGTATAAAGGTATGCAGAAATTATGTCTCCATTTTACACAGAACACCAGAGTTTAGTCATCACCACCTTTTTAAAAGCTGGAACTTTATTTCTAAGACATGAATTCTTAAAGGGCTCCCCACATGGATAACAAAGTTGTGTAGCTGTACTTTGCTTTACTCAATTGAGTTCATATTGTGTAAGATCAATACTACTCATTTCAACAGCTCATTTCCCTGGGGATCTCAGGAGAGAGGTAGACTTCAATACTTGGTGACTGTCTTGGAGTCTAGGTCATGATAGAGAAAACCAAGATTAGGCATCTTTGCCATCACAATCTCCTTCCCTCAGGGAGCCCCAAGTTTTCAGAAACTATGCTGGAGTGAACTCCAGATGGGGATGTGCTCTAGTGTGGATATCATGCCACAAAACTTAATCCAATTTCAGGGACGTGAACCCAATGAGTAATTTCAGACAAACTACAGCAACTTAAAAAAGAACAAAGGGCTGATGTACATAAATAATAACTTCATCCTCTGAGACTGAAAACAGTCTCAGAGATGTTAAAGAGATGTTAAAGAAAACATACGGTTTCTAAGGTTTTTCACCTTAAATAGAAAGACTAAAACATCACAGGCTGGAATAGCAGAGTCATCCCACAGCAGGACAAAAGCAAAACACCATCTTTCAGCTGACCAGAAATCAGAGGTCTCTCCTGTCCTTGCAGCAATCTGAATGTGAAGCCACAGCCAAACCCTTACTCACGGCTGGCATTTGGGTTAGCCATTGCCAGGTGATACTGAGCCCTGACTACTAACCTTAGTTTCCCCCAGCCTTAAGTCTGATGGCCTTGTCAGTACCCTGCATAGTCCCAGCTCTCTGCCTCCCAGGGCAGAGCAGATACCATTACTGTTTTTACCTGTAGCAGTAGATAAAGCAAAATTTAGGCAGTCTGTCTGGGGTAAAGCATAAATCACACTATCTGAGCATTTCCATTTCAAAGGGTTGAGTGGCTGCTTTTCTTCCAGCTACTCAGTTTTTTCATCTTTTTAGGATTCAGTTTTCTCTCACTTGGCTTTTGCTTAAGACAACAGTTTATGCTAAGTTTGACCACAAACAGTTAAGCCATTTCTGAGAATGTTGACAGAAAAGCATAAGTATAAAGTTGCGCTTTTTTTTATGTTGGCAAGATTTTTAGTTTTGAACAGCTCAGCATCTCAGCAGGAAGTGGAAGAGAGTTAAAATTTGACCCTAGGTCAAAAATGTTTTTTGATGATGCAGTGAAAATCTGCTTTTTCTATCACCAAGTCTGTAAGACACAGAGCTTGAGTAGCAGTTGACCATGCATGGGCCATTCTTGTTTTCATTGTTTTAGTAAGACCTAAGGCCATGAAATTGTTCTTGACTAGCTCTACACTGAATTTTAAAATGTGGCAAAATTAGTTATTTAGGAACTACTGGGTACTGCAGTGTACCTTTTAATTGCTATCTAGGTAGGACAACTAGGGTAATTCAAATTATGTTGAATTCTTGAATGGATGATTTAATTAAGGGTTGAAGTTTCTTTAGGCCAAGATTTAATAAATTACAGCAAAGTATGGTTACTTCTTCTCTAAAGGAAGCTAACTATATCAATTTTGCCAACACATCCTCCTTCAGTTCTTTCATTTAATCTTATTCACATATAATCTTAACTCATGTCCATTGGTGTTATATAGGAAACTAGAATTATACTTGTTCAGGGAAGCAAATGTTAATTGGGAAGAAAGGGGTTTTTTATGTGCTGTCTTGCTTTGTGAGAAGCACCTATTACTTCATAGCTTTATTGCTCACCAGGTGCCCACACGGATGAGGCGAGACACTCAGACCATCAGCTTTGCCCTCTTAAGATCTCCTGGCAGAACACAGATATAAATTATAACCTGCACCCAGTGGGAAGTGACATGTAAACACAAGATAAAGCAATGCGTACAAAAGCACTGGCAGAAGCGTGGGTGTTGAGAAAGTTAGCAGTTTCCCTCTCTGAAGGAACCAGGCCAGCAGATAATTCTTTGGAGTGATTTCTTCCTCCTAGAAAGTACTTAAGTGACCTTAAGCTGCTGAGCTGGCAGCAAGTACAGCTCAAGTTCAGCAGATGCACATGTCTGCACTGCGTGATTCCGCCACAGGGACCCAAGACCTTGGGAAGCAGCTTTAATTGAATAAAGCCATCCAGGGCATGGACAGCACTTGCGTTGAGTTGTTGGAACAGCATGAACTGAAAGAAGCGCTGTGGCCTAAAAGCCATAAAACTGTACTGACCACATCTTCCAATGATTTTTTGGCGCTGAATTACTCAAAGTTGTCTTTTCTTGTTGTGTTGCACAGATATATGACAGAGATTATTCCTTCATTTTTCAAAAGATCATACATAAAAATTATTTTCAGAATGTCCCTAGATGTACTGCTGGAAAGAGCAGCATAAAATCCCTTACAGGAAGGGTTTTCCTTTTTTATCCCTTTGCAAAAAAAAGATACATATTTCTATCTCTCCAGTTTGAAATGAATATTTATTTATCCAGTGTATGCATACACACACATACAATTTATGTCTTTATACACATTTATATTATGCCTACTTTTCTATGAGTTCTGAAAACTATGAGAAAAACAACTGCGAGGAAATCTTCCTCACATTTTTTCTTGTGTTTCACCATCCTCAGTGTAAAAGCCTCAGGTTCCTGTAGCATTTAGATTGACTACAGGATGTATTTGAATTATCATTGATAATAGCTCACATTGACAGTACTGACAGCAGAATAGTCAGTAAAAATAACCTACCTTTGCTCAAAGGCTATCAGACCCCTTTATTTTTATTTTAGATGGCCTTATAAATTTTGTTTTCATTAAACACATTTTTAATACTACACAGAAGCTCGAAGCATGAATGTCCAAACCCTTAATTCTTTATAGTTAACAGAAAAATGTAAGAAATTAATTAAAACTACATCTTCCACCATCTACACCAACTTTACAGGAAAGGTTTAGAAGAAACTTGCCCATGGACTTGTGCAAGACGAAGATTCCCGTGCCTTTTTCTGACTGCTCATAGAGTGCTATTTCATTGGGGAAATGGCATTGCATATTGTAAAATTCAAATTAGCAGATAATATGCAAATAGTGAGAAAGTTTTTTTATCAGACAGCTGGCATTATAAATAATTATAAATCCTAAATGTTTTCACTATAACTTTGTTTCACATTAACTCTCAATTCTTCCCCCAGTGGAATGAAGGCTAACAAAAGGAAATAGAACAAGATCTGTAGTGTAATCCAGCTAATAGTTCCTCTGTCACTAAATAAAATCATGTAAGAAAAATGAAAATACCCAAGCTTATTTAAACAGTATTGTGGGTCATACATTATTCATGTTTAACTTTGGTGTCAAAATAGTTGCTGAAAATTTTGCCTCTACACTAATCCTGTTGGCTCAAAACAGGCTCTGTGATGCCATTCCAGCAACACTCAGGCAAAAAAACCTGCACTGTTTGGATGTGTAAAAGCAGCAGCAGATGGAACTTTCTAGTGCGAGATTCTTGTGAGGCCTTAAAACACAGAACAGCTTGATGAAACATGCTGCGTTATAAAGAAAAGCAAAAATTAATAAAGAGGTGAAATGTTGACTATTAAGTCCTGAATGTGTTGCAACTCTTATGCAACAAGACACAAGAGTCATCGATTCCTTGATCCTCAGGTACAGTAGCAGATGTAGTTAAGAAGAGACTGGATGCTCCTGAGTGTTGATGAAAGGCTGCAATCTCTGTCCCCCACTGTGGAAGAAGGCCTGTTGCATCTACATCAAACACCCTTACGGAGTCTTGCAAGGCTATAGGTCTCCCTGAGCATCACTCCAGAGGTGCAGGCTGTGCCTGCCCCAGGGGATTGCATCCCTGCACATTGAGGGAAGCACAGTGCAGCAGTGAGTGCTGTTACAAACCTCACTGTGCAGCTTTTGAAGATGCTCACTGTCAGATTCAATAAATAATAGTTAAGCTTCTTTTCCTGGACTTTCAAGAAGTATCTCAGTGTTTTCGGAAGGTGGAAGGTTATTTAATTCAAACATTCTTTTTCAGCACAAATTACTCTTCTCTGTGAAACTGCTCTTCAGTTTTATCCCAACTCTCTTCAATGCACAGGTTAGGCAAGTTGTCACTGGATAATTTCCTGCTTCATTACAATGCTTTAAAGCTTAATTTATATTTGTAACTATGCTGTATATAAAAAATCATGGTAATGAAAGTTAACCTGTAACATTTCAGCGAAGTCAGCAAATATTGTTTCAAGACCCTCACGTATAAGTACTTTATAAAAACAATTTCTTAAGTAAAAACTTCTCAAGTAAATACTTGAAAGACTGCTCAGTCAGGTTTTTAAACCAAGATTGTCACTGAGGTGCCTTAGAAGCTGTGGGTTTTAGAAGCATATTTTCATTTCTTTCTCATATTTTTCTTTCCCTTTCACCTAAAAAGCTTTTTCTGCTCAGTGAAACACAAATAGTTGATCTTTATCAGAAAGAGACAGGAAGATATTCTGGAGAGCACCTAATGCACTTCTAAACCACAATTACTTTAATGAAATTTCTTCCTTGTCTCCAGTTTTCCATCTTATTTATCTTAGAAATACAGTAAAAAAAAAAAACAGATATAAAAGTATTTTTGGCTTTGTTATTATATAATGCTGCATGAGCTATTTGACTTGAACAACTATACTGAACAACTGTAAGTGGCATTGAGTGAAACAAAAAACATAATCCTCCTTGTAGGAAATAAACTAGCCACTGTTTGTAAGTGTGAAAATTATGCACTCTCATTCCTCCATATTCCATTCTATTGCACTGCTTCTTTGACAAGAAATTCATGCTGCCAAGTGCTTCTGGAAGTTTTAAAATACAACTATACAGTTTTTCAAACAAATATGGTAGGTACATTCCTAATGGCACACTGTTTCTCAAGAAATCATGTAGCGTCATTAGAAAACATTCTGTGCAGCAAATGGCTGTTTAAGTGTTGATGTTGCAATTGGAAATCTGAAGGAAACAAATGCATTTAGTTTGCAATTTCAAGCAGGAAAAACCTTCCAGCAATGAAGACTAGACCTTTAAATTACAATTCTATTCCTCTATAAAAGCATCAATTCATCAGTTTGGTCTTGTTCAGCCTAATCTAGGATTTGTCTCCTTCCTGACCTAACACTAGTTATCTGAACCAAGTTTTCAGATACTGGGATGTCAGACAGGTCATGTAAGATTTCAGAAACCCATCCTCAGTTTGGGATCCTTACTAAGAGTAAACCCCAAGACTGACTCTTACAGAACACAGTTATATGCAGTGGTAATCTGGGGGGAGTTCCTTATTAGCTTTATGCACTCTTCCTCAGGAAAATGCAATCTATTTTCAGACACACTAGTTAGACTGATAGGAGGCTGAGGGAAAGCTATGTTTAAGAGGAATCTGCAAATGATTGTTACCTGGCCTTATCAGAAAGCTTTACCCATTCTCCTTTCCACTTTCTGGCAAATGTTGGAGACCCTGGCTTAATATATGGAACTTTTATGGTGATATGTAGGATAGACAGAACACCTTCTGTCAGGGCCTTGCCCTTGGAGTAATCTGCTCTTCATGAAGACACACACAACACCAGCTGTCTTCAGTGGGACATTTAAGGACCTTCTCCTGTTCCTATTACATGACATATGAGCATCTTTATGGGGGTTGATATGTTTATTATAGTTTCTTTGAAATGGTATTAATTACCTCTTTTGACAGAGACAGAAATTGAGATGTAAAGAGAAGACATTTTCAATATCAAATGCTGAGAGCTTAAATACTTAACGAACATTTCAAGTAGGTTTGTTTGCTTTTTGGTTTTAGTGAATTGATGTTCCTTGCCATTCACACAGAGGAATCACTCTTCTTCTGGCAATAATTTCCCTATATTTGTTGTATGGAAAAAGTGAATTCTAAGAGTTCTGCTATGAGTTCTTCATGAGCTCATATTTGACTTTATTTTAATTAAAGATTTTACATCAAACTGAAGACCTAAACAGTGGAAAAGGAGGAAGATCCAACTGAGATTCCATATTAACTTTAATGGATATCTTAATCCTTTCTGTGTTGCAATCCAATCTGTTTGTCCCTATCTATCTGCTTAGCCTCTCATACACTGCAATAACATAAATAGCATTTTAAAAAATTTATTAATCTCGTGGCCATTACAAGAGTTCAGGATATGGACATCATGAGCTTTAGACTGGAGTGCAAAGGGAGTTACACAAGAGAGAAATCTATGCAACCAGAATAGACTGTCTCAACTGCTTCCAAATGCATTGATGATAGATTGTGTGCTCTTTTTATTCATGTACACAGTGATCTCAGCTTTATTCAGCTCTGTCTTTTGAGTT
The DNA here is from genome assembly GCF_003031625.1 of Empidonax traillii. Lineage (NCBI taxonomy): Eukaryota > Metazoa > Chordata > Aves > Passeriformes > Tyrannidae > Empidonax > Empidonax traillii. The sequence continues at coordinate 238,008 of NW_020955789.1, forward strand.
CAGGCATTTTAACCTAATAGATTTTAAATAACTGAGAGGAGTAGGTAGCTCACTAGTCTGATATATTGTCTCATTTTTGATAAACATCTTCTGAGGCCAGTCTTTGAAAGGGCTTCAGTGCACCATTACAAGGACTAGAGAGTCAGGAGAATAAATTACCTACTCTCTAACTTCTCTATTCTTCAGGGTTGCAGCTTTCCCTTCAAATACATCTGGTGAGAGTCTCATTTGCAACCTTTGCCTGCTGATGAGTGCTGCAGACCTGTAGCAAGGAAGCTGTACTCTCTGAAAAGGCCTGTATGCAAAACAAATGCCACTGCCGTTGCCACTGTTGAAGAGCTCCTTCTATAAAAGACCTATGTGGCAAGTGGGATTGTTTGACACCATCAATGGGTGTGTTTACCAGCTTGTGATTCATTCATGCCATATATGTTTGTAGATGTTCTACAGCCTGAATTATTTATGAAAATCTTAATTTAAGGGGCATCTGTTGCAGACAGTAGAACAGGGCCCCCTTGACACAGCTGCTGCTTCTTCAGCTCTTGAAACTTAAACAGGCTGTGCCTGCAGTATTCTCCTTGGTATATGTTTCTTCTTTCTAATTTTAAACTTCAAGCTGTCTGCTGAAGAATGACTCAGAGAAAGGATGGGTGACTTACTATGGAGGAAATTAGAAGTCCAGTCATAGTCAACCCAGACTTTTGACCCTGAGCCTGAGTCACATTAATTGTATGTGCTGTAACACCCCCCACACACACAAAATCATGCACATAATCAAACAATTACTTTTTTTAAAGTGTCTGGACGTTCACGAAGGTCTGACTCTGGCTTGGTCTGGAACTGAAAAAGGAGACAAAAGATGAAAAGGCTCTTCGTGCAGTTTTTCCAGTCCTGTTTTAAGAAAAAAACTGCACAGAAATCTTGGCCTTACCATAACAGCAACATTGTGCTTGGCTTCATTGGGCTACTCAGGAGTCCAAAGCCTATTAAGTGTGTTTGGGATTCTCAGTTGATATGGCAGGCAACAGCCTTCTCACTTCAAAAGGCATTGTCACAGTTCGTCTCAGTCACTAGCAGTCTCAAAAAAGAAGGCAAAAGCTACAAGGATTTGAGGGACATGGTGGCTTTCTGCCTTATGATTATTTTTTTTCTAAATAAAAAAAACAAAACAAAACAAAACAAAACAAAAAAAAAAAAAAACTGTGAGCAAAATCCTTACCCCAAATAGAGTTTCAAAGTACTTTTAAAATCAGCTTCCCCACTTTAGGAAGGGAAAACTACAGGAAGCTATGGAAAGGATATGCTTGCAAAGGGTCTCAAACAGAGCAATGCTAAAAAGAAGAGCTTCTACCTCTCATAGGCTATCCAGCAATGCTCTGTCCACTATGAAACACTGGCCTCCCATCATCCAGGGAATACCCAAAGCAAATTATACCTTTAAGATGAATCTTGCTGATTTAATGATAAAATGACCCGTTAGAATTCTTTGTGTTAGTGTTCTTTCCATAACAGTTTCTATCTTCTAATTCGGCTCCAACTGTTGCTTCTGACAGACAACCTCTGATCATCCTAAGGGTAAAACTTAGATGATGTATCTCTTTAATTTACTTCTCTCTGCTTAAAACTGAAGATAAAGATAATTTTCTGTTGGTGATGCAAACCATGAAACATACAGAAGATTAAAGCCTACACAGTCATAGGTGCTGGAACAACTCCAGTATTCAGAATTTTATTTTTTCTCACAATTTTAACTTCACAACATCTGAGGCAAACTGGCTTTGTGTAAATTTCCCTAAATACCATGATAATGAAAAAGGGAAAGAAAATTGTCTGCAATATCCCAGAGAGATTGTGAAAATCAGATTAGAAATTGTGCCTTTCAGGATGGGCAGCGATCTTCCCAGCTAAACAGTCCGTTGGTGGAAGGTTGCATCTGGCTGAGAGAATTATTTAACTCTTTTCTTAGAAATGTTCCTCCTCTTCTCTCCCCTCCCTGAATTGTATACACAGTCACCATCTCCTCTTCACATAATCTTTTTCAAAAGGTTAGAGAGGAAGTCAGGGTCCTTCAGAGGTTCTCGGGACCCATCCTTGATGAGAGGCAGGCTCACTATCCAGACCTTTCTCAGCAGTGCTGCGCTTTATAACTCTAAGTAAGTGATATTAAAGACAGGTCTGAGGAAGGAAGGTCAGACCCCAGGATGGGAGAGGCAAGGGGAGATGCCCCTGCTTCTCAAAGAGATAACATATTCATTGCTTCTTAGATGTGTTTTTTTAATATCTCCCTGCAGCAGCACAGTTTTACCCAGGGTCTCCTTTGCAATAACAACAGTGAGGAAAGATGTACTTTGTTACTGTTAAGAAGTGAATGTCATTAATCAGTTAGCACACAGCTGGGCCTTCTCTAATCAGTAACTGCCCTCAGCACACATCCAACAATTCCTGGGTCAGCCCACAGCAATAGTCCTGCAGCATGGTCCCAACATTATTTCTTTTGTTTTCACTTCAGTTACAGTAGTTGCAGAGAGGACTTCACTGGCTGGATGACATAGCAGCACTACCCTCAATTCTCCTCCCTGGCAAGGCAGATTGCAAGTCCCTTAATACTCTAATAAAGAAGAATTTTAAAAAAAGAAAAGTGAGCTTTTGAAATTTTAGATAGGGCCAAGCAGGGTTGCCTTTAGGAAGGAGCAAGCCTCCAGCGAAGTCCCAAGAAGAGACGTCTCTGCCACTCCTGATATCTGAATTCTTCCAGAATCAGAAGTCGTTTTTTTTTATTTTCATATCAAAGCCAGAAAAAGATTTAAAGTTTATTGTCTGCTTCACTTTTGTTGGGGTTAAATGAAAAAGGAAAGACAGAAAAATCTTGAGGTTATCCTCTTCATATACTTTAAATCTAAAAAATTCTCTGCCTTTCATTGTGACATTGGGTCTCCTTCTCCTCTAAAACTGTTTCCATCAGTGTAACCCTGAACTTTCTTTTATGCTGCTGCTAATCAGGGTAGAACTGTTATGATAAATGTAAGATCTGGTCTAAAATGGATCTGTTCTGTAGACACAGTCATTTATTCAATTACATGAGCTCTACTTCTTTGGATGAGTTTCTGGAAATAGGAGAGCATGGATTTGGAAGCAGTTCTATTTCTAAGAAGCTCAAATCCCTAGGGATCAGATATTCATAAGACTGCCACCGCTATACATTTAAACAAAAAGAACGTCTTCTGCTCGCAGTGAAATGAGTTGATGGCTCACCAAATGAGGTATCTGAACATTGGTTCAAAGTGAACCACTTCTATATCACTCAGAAAATATTATAGGAGTTTTCTACATCTATAAATAAGTGACCTGTAGTGCGCTAGACTATTTTCTGGAAGTGAAAGTCTGGTGAATACTTTTGTGGCTGTTTGCTTAGAAAAGGTTTCGCCTGTGAAAGTTAAAGCAGTCATCCCAAAAATGCTGAATTCTTCCTTCCCTTTTATTAGCATTCCAGTCAGCAAAACTGTAGACTAGTCAGACCCTACTAGTCAGACTACCTGAACACAGAGCAAATAGTTCATGACAAACTTCCAAATCTGAAATGAAGTGACTCACAATAAGTGAACAAACTGAATAGCTGGCTATTCATAAATGACTTACAAAGAGAACAAAGGTTAACCTTTGGAAAGTCATTTAGTACTCATAGTTGGCCATGATCTCTTTTTTTGCCTTTTAAAATAACAAGAGTGATCAAAAAAGCAAAACAAGCCTTGAAAGACAAGCAACCTAATCTCAGAGAGATGGATCTTTAGATCATGCATGAAACACCATTGCTGGCTCGGCACAGCAATTACTTTGTGCAGTTCTATGAGAGGCGGGAGCTGTGAGCCAAAAGTAAGAAACAAGGCCAGAACCAGCACCAACTTGCCACTAGCAGTAAAAAATGTAAAGAGGCTGCTTTAACTACATATGTACAAATCTGCAGCATTCTCCCTCTGCAAAGTACTCCAGCTTTTCTACTCTTATTCTACCTGACTCCAAATAGGTCTTTATGGTATATTTAGCTAAGCCTCTGAGCAATTTTTATTAGTGCACCAAACAAAGTGTCTAATATCTCTCATTTGTAATCTTTTACTTTATGTATCCTTTCTTCCAGAAAGATAGTATGTGGGAATTGAATATTCGAGGCACTCTTGAGCATGATTCATGATTCCAGTTGAGTAATACATAACTATCTTTCTCCTCATGTCTTGCATAACTTTTCTAATGTTTTGCTACCAACGTAGGTTTTCATACCTCATCTGAACCTAGCCTGGGATTCTGAAGAATTATTGGTGAATAATGGTGTTACAATTTTCATCTTTTTATAGAGAGTATTTCTCTGTTTAGAACTATATAGTGAAGGCGAAACATTTGTGATACATACAATACTGTACCTAAACTGCACATATGTGTGCATGCCCCTGCCCAAGGATGGCCTGTACCTACCCGGTGTTGTGAGGGAAGACACCCAGACCATTGTTGGGGTGGAATTTCACCAAGAGTTTTGTAAGGGTCATCTGTCTTATTACAGCTACATTTATGATCAGTGAAGCAAATGAGTCTGTCTATCAGTTATTAGTACTCCCAGAGCTAGCAAAATAAACATATTGAAAACACTGTCACCTTTTGATTTCCTTTCACATGTGTTTTAAAAGCCTGTGTCTTTGGAGTTAGTTTAAATCAACGTATTGAATAGTTTTTAATTATGTATTTTCTTCTTCTTCTTCTGCCACATAATATAGCATCAAGAAGAACTTAATGGGTACTTTATATATATATATGTGTATATATGTATATGTATATATTCAGTAAGGTTTAGCTTCCCTTTTCTCTGCTTTCATAACAAGTGGAATCATGGAAACTCAGCTCCCATCCCATTCAGTTTGATTTGTCTCTGGGGATGGCATTGCATTTATCTAGCCATCACTTCAAAGGTTATGGTGTAGAGGAGCTGAAATATATCTACAGATTCACTTGACCAAGGCGAGGCTGCACACCACCATTTAGGTGGTTAGCAATAGCTATAGACGCTCCCATGAATCCTTTCCTGATATATTGACTTTTGCTGTGTCAATGCATGGATTCAGCATATTCTTGGCCTGAGCTGAAGTATGAAGTGTGAGAGTGATCACAAATAAATCTAAAGTCTGGTAATTTAAACCATCTTCACTGCAAGCATCAGATCGAACTCCACTGAAAGTCAACAGCCAAACTGAGGTGATTCAGTTTTATGATCTCAGACAGTTTGTTGACAGCAATATCTAACTTCTAAAAGGTCTCTTAGATCTGGCCTGCTAGCAAAACCATTTCTGAAGTACCGAGATGGAATCCTGACAGATCAAGAAATCTCAGTGTTTTACCATGAGCAACACCTGGATTTGTGAAAGACACTTTATATAAAATAAAACAATAAATCTTTAACTCTGCCCTTCAGATACAGAGAACTAAGCCATGATAAGCAGCATGAGTACTGTTTAGGTAAAAGAGGAAACTTCATATGTTCCTGACTTTAGAGGACACAACAGAAGTAAGATTCCATTCACCCAAATTACCTGATCAAACCTTGCATTAATTAGCACCCAGATAGCAAGGTAAGGGTTTACTCAATGCCCTAAGAGATCTTAGCTTAGGATACTCAAGTGGAGGAGGGGAATTAGAAGCTTCCCTTAGTTGTTATGCATGTATATAATGAAAATTACAGCTTTGTAGAATTTTGGCAACATATGCTGCTGGGGTATTATTTTAAACTTTGCTTCCTCAATCAAATAGCCTACTGTTTCAAAGCAATTTTGTTCCCTATCCTAAGCATTAGCTCAAGGATTAACAAAGTGGACCATGGAGGGCTGTGACAGAGTCGGCGTGTGGGCAGCACTTTGCTAATTTGACCTCTCTTCACAGAAATGAGAGGAAACTGTGATCTGAAGCTGACATTTCCTTAGAACATCGCCCAGTTTTTCCTAACACTGGGACCACAATTCACTGATAACAGGGCTTTGAAGTAGCTGGAGCAGAGCCAGGAAACATTGGAAGTATTCTTCAGAGAATATCTGTTTCAGATTACCCCAATTTATAGTAAGCCACACATGCTAACTTTAGCATTTCTTCTGCCTTTAAAGCTTTTCGTCTTCTGGATGATTGATCTTGAGCCTTTTCCTTTGGCTCAGTACAGCAGCATTTCTTGTCCAAACACTGCATTCCTACTTGGCATCCAGTTTCTTCCCCACCGTGTGTCACTAGGTTCACTTATCTTTCTCATCCTCTGACCCACATCAACTTTTGCAAATACATGATTTTGCTGGAGTTGAAGCAGAACCTGTGGCAAACTTTGCACTGAATGTATCTAAGAAATTGCTTGTTGTGGTTGCTTATTCTGTTCATTCACACCTGCAGCACTGAGTCTTCTAGTTCTGCACTTCCCCTCCTCATCATCAGAGGCAGTGGAAGGATAACTCATAAGCAGGAGGTTTTCTAATCCCATTTGATTTCAGTTGGGGTTGTACAACCTGCTTTCACAGCAGCTAATGCAAATCAACAGGAGCAGCTTTGTAGGGCAAAACACTTGTTGCTGAGGATCTGACATCCACAGCTTCCTCATGCTAAGTGTAGCCTGATCCCAGGTACTGAGTGTTCATTTGCAGCCACCTGGTTTTATGTGCATGTCTTCCAGTTTGGTTTCATGCAAAAAGAACCCAGATCGCAAGCATCACAGCCCTGTGCTGCTGCAAGTCAGTGTCAGTAAGAGGTGACAGCTGATAACGTTCTTCTGATCCAGACTGTAAGGCCAGTACAGAAGCACCATTTTATTCTTCCAAATTCTTGGCTGAAAAAGGATGTCGGAGCAATCATCCTGCACAGTGAAATACAGAGCAGTTACAGCAAGTTGTGGCTCTGCAAGCATCCTTCACTTGTCTAGTCACCACAGAATATTTGTGGCTCTGACTGAGCACCTCCAAAACAAAACATGATGCATACGTTGCCTGCTCTTCAGCCACACCATGGGGCTGCTGGCAAACCTGACTCTCACTTCCCAGTCTAGATATGATTTCTAGGGCATGAGTGTTGATAGCTAAACAGAGACCATAAAGTCCATTTGATAACTCTGTCAAACAATCAATGCCAGCATGATTTAGCATCTAATCCATGGTGTGAGAGAATCTATAACCTGCAATGAAGTTCTGAGACACTCTTTTGCCTCTTCCCTGGCTGAAACTTAACATCAGTCAATGTTACACAAAGCAAGAAAAGTGGATAGAAGGCTATTCTACTATCAGGCACTTGTCTTGGAAAGAGAAGTCAGCATTTATACAAATTCTTACTTTCAACACATCATATAAAAATGACAGAAGTCATCCATATGAAAAGCTCCCTTCTTTGTCAAGTACAACTAAAAAAGTCTGCTCTCCAATAGGAAGACAATATTTCTTTTTATCACGATTGCTAATAGCTCAGGATGCTTTGAAATCTAAACAAAGTAGAAATTACAATTTAGGCTTCCAGACGTACATTCTGGGTTGTCGTTTTTAGACCTATCATCTACTGACTTTGATAATTTACTCTGTCAGTAGTAGCATAAAAAGATTATCTGAAATGGTGGGAAGACCACCTTATTGGCAAGAAAGGCACTATACACGTGTAGTTGCTTGTTCTTCTTCCTCACGAGCCATGAAAACAGCACTCATCAGTTTGTGCATCTCACTAACACTGAGGCTTGCATGCACTGCAGTCAGGAACTGCAGTAGGTTGTCCACTGCTGTCTGGAAACTTGGCAGCGGTCTGGAAATTTCAGAGAATCTTTTCAAAAGGGGAAAGTCTACATACAGTTTGGGGGAGAGGAAAAACAAAACAAAACAAAAAATACCAAGCAAAAAATTTCCAGAGAGCTCCACTTAAACCTCAGCTCTGCCACTGAGCTGAAGACAGTCTCACATAACTGCGACTAATGTCCCTTATTTCCTACTCTTCCACAGTCTCATTCTTATATAAGATCCCGTTTTTACTGGTTTGGTGGGATTTTCTTTGTAAAAAAGGTTACTGCTGAACATGAATACAGATATTCACCCTAGTGCATAATGCCAGTAAGCTTTGGGAGAGCACAACTTCCCTGCTGTTATCATGTGTTCCTTTCGTTCTCTTTTTCTTGGGAAATTAGACTATAATTTCACAAGAGGTTGCCTCCTGACATTTCTGAATTTTCCTTACTATCACGAAAACAACCAAAAAAGTAAAAATTTTAGAAAAGACAAAAAATTGAGTGAATCCATTTTCCATACAAAAGCAACATTTTGAGACCAAATTTACCTACATTTATTTTCACTAAAAGAATGTCTCTCTTGATGCATTTTGTTTTGAATTGAACTAATATCTAATTACAAAAATGTGATGGATGAGAACTGATCTCACCATAAAAACTGCAAGTCTTTTATTTCAGGTTGACTTGACACAATGTTGGGTTTTTTCCTTCCATTTTTCGGGTCAAATATAATTGTTGAGACAGTCATTTGGCAGAAGGCTTTACCGCTTTTACAGAACAAATTGACTTGGCTATCATAACGAATTGTGGAAGCAAGCACTCCTGGAACAGACACCCACTGAGATAACAGGTACCTTATAGTCATGAAATGCACCCTCCAGTATCACCTAAAAAGTTCAGAAAAAGGTACAGACTGTCCTTCTTCCTGATTTTGCTTACCATGAGCTAGAGTTTCCCAATTTTTTCATTTGCAGCGCCTTAAAACTTAAAATTGGTGACAATCTGAGACCATTATTAGATTACCGTCAAAATGACGATTGGCGTTGAGACACACTTTCAAGACTTCCTATTCAAATTACCCAAATGAGGGCAAACTAATACTAGAGAAGAAATGGAAGGTTCCAGGCAACTGGCACTTGTCTGCTTGATCCTGGTGGTCTTGCTTCACTTGTGTGTGGAACTTGATGCATTTCAGTACACTAAAGTCAGTGAAATTTTACTCAAACTTACAACCCAGAATTAAACTACCTTCTAAATTGCAAAAGCACATTACTAATGATGACAAGCTTCCCTCACTGCACTTAAACCACTCTTTTCAGAAGCTACCACCAAGCATATGAGTATGTCATAAACTCCCTAAGTACCATGATGTCAAGTCAGAGAGGAGTGGTTTCACTAAGGTCACACAAAGGTTGCACGTGGAAGGTGAAAATGGAGTTTAGTTCTCCTGTGTTTCCAGTAAAGAGCTTTGACAGCAGACCATCGTCTCTCACTGATGTCAGCCTCTATAATAAATGATGTCTCCTTGGTGGGGAACTGCCCAATCTGACATCATTAGGAGATCTGGATTTGCTAAAAGGTTTAGGGCTTCATCATGTTTTGCTTTTAATTGAGCATGAAGCTGTCTTGGCAACAATTCCATAAAAAGCCTTACACCCAAATAAAATCTGTTTGGATTGGCTGGTCTTCATGAAGTGATTCAGAACAACAAAGCTGCAACTTCTTTTTTCGTGTCGGCACAGTTGTCAGGACTAAATATTGTGGGCTGCACGCCTTTGAATGAGATTAATTGCACAATGTTTGTGAAAGTGCAAAGCATTTGAAATGCATCTTGTGTGGGAAGAAAACAAATGGATCGGTCCTCCTCCCCTTTTTGGATCATTTGATTCCCCCATTTGGATCATTATAAAAACAGATAAGCTGCTGAGTAGGAGACAGAAGTAGGGTCATTCTTGCAGGGAAGTGTGCTTATGTCATGTTCACCCTGGATAAAACTAATATATCCTCATATGGCTTTGGAAAGATTTCTCCTTGGTTCCCAAAATGAACAGTTGACAGTCCATGAGAGAAAGCTTTAAAAATAAAAGCACATTTTTAAGTTTAGGAAAACAACACATTAAACCCTGAATTTAAAATTGTCTTTAATGGTATCATTATTCCAGTGATCATTGTTCTTGCTAAAGCATGCCACTCTTAGTAACCCATGCTTTTGAAGATCAGAATTTTACAAATACTAAAAGGTGTTTCCTCCATTCCCACCTGACTCCTGGTTCCCCAGCTCATGAAGGCATTTCACACGATCCATATGCCACATGCTTCAGTTTCCAGAATGTATATTATCTATAGTTGATTTAATCCCACTCGGAACTGTAACTGTAGAATAAAAAAAAAAAAAAAAAAAAGGTTGTGTCTGTTTCTTGTTCTCCTCGGCCCCATGATACATGCATTTTACACAGATGACAAAGACATTTCTACTGTAGCATCATCATATTTATTCAGTTAAGAGTCCTGTCCTAAAGACAGATATTTACTGCTCATTTCAGCAAGAGTAAGGTCACAATCTGTAACTGTGTGTCTAACAGAGTTTTCACAGATTTCTTAAGCCCATCTGTGAGGTGCCTTCAAAAGGAATGCCTTGCCTTTTCCCCTGAGAATCCTTGTTAACTTCTCTGTACAAATTCCAGCAACAATGTGGCCCTGCAATCAGCCAGATCAATCAGCTGAGCTAGGAGAAAGGGAGTTCTGCTAAAAAATAAAATAAAATTTAAAAAAAAAAGGTTTTTTAGCCAGATCATCTCCCTGCATGATGGCTATTGCCAAAGCATGGGATGGGTGTGAGTGTGAGCACACAGTTAGATGCACTGGCAACAGTGGAATAGTCACTTCTCTTATAGCTTGAAGTCACCTTAGCCTTGGAGGGTTATCAGTAAGAAACGTGTATTTCAGATGCACTGGGTTGCATCCTTTGCTGATAAGTCAATAAACTTCAGTCATTGCTAGAGGGGTCTGGACTAAAAATTTGTCCTCCTCTGAAGCTGAATATATTAGGTAGCTCTCCAATATAGGTGAAAATATCCTCATCACTCCTATTTTCATAGAGGGAAAAGCAAGAAGATGTATTCTTAATCACACATCTGACACAGCAAAACACATTGTGCTTATCTGTACCTCAGCCCACAGCCATGATTCAGCTGCAGTTATGACTCTTTCACTGAAATAACAATTTCATCTACCATTATTATCATTATTATTACTGCATTATTTTTTTAAATGGCAAATACCATCTATCTTTGTGGAATGTAGGAAGGCTGTTTTACTTTTGATATTAAAAAGTTCTCTTACAAAGTAAACATTGGCTGAACCTCAGAGTTGGTACACTGTTTAGGAATGCAGGTTTGCACAAAGCCAGAGGCTTTTCAGGGTGTTACAAGAAACCTCAGGCATTGTAGTCATCCTCAGGAATCAGATGAAAATGCTGTGTACACATGTCAAAATGCCAACTTCAACTGTGTGAATATGTCAACGTGACTTGAGCTGGTAGGAAGGCAGGAGCTGTACGAAACAATAAAAAGCATTGTTCGAAAGTCTGTTTTCTAAAATGGATTAACTGCATTAAAAAAAAAACTTGAAAAGATAACACACAGAAAGAAAGACAAAAGAAAAGCTGAAATAGAACTCAAGAATGAGACTCTACAGCTGCTTTTTCAAATGAGGTTAATAATTACAAGCACACAAAGAAAAAAGTCTGGAGTGTCCTACACTTTGTTCATTTGTAATTAAGGCTCCAGTGTTATCTTCATTTTCACTCCATCCCATATCATTTGTTTAGAAGTCAGAAAGTCTCACCAGCTGTCCCAAGATGGTCTTAGTACAGACTCTGTGGAGGAGAAGCAATCATTGCTTTTAGGACACAAACTTTACACTATAAAATCTCCAGATCTAATCACTGTTTTTTCTTTCCACAACATAGCTACTCTGTCCAGCATTATGGGAGACTATTCTCCTTACCATTAACATACTGTGGAATAGTGGAAAAACCTAGCTCTGTCCTGTCAGGTGTCTGTACTGTCATGTCTATCTGGTGCTTGGAGACCCTGTGTCCCTTTGCAGTGGTGAACTCGATCTTGCTATTCAGGAGCTGGAGAGATAACAGAGCAGCTGGAGAGGAAAAGGAGCTAACTGCACTTCCACGGTCTCAGGTCTCTTTTGTACAACTTGACAACTCACCTAGAAAACCCAGAAGATATGAAGAGATGGAAATTTAAGCTCCTTACTCTGAAAGGGCAGTCTCTTAGATCTACATCAGCAGTAGAGCCAGGCAGAAAACGGGAAAGAAAGACATAGAAGACAACTTTTCAATAAAACCATTAGGAACAAAAGATATTTTGATTCTGAGTTCTTGTCCCAGCCCCTTAAGAGCCAAATATCACAGCTGTCCATCTTCCTCCAGGATAGAGTTTAAGCCAGGCTTTATTTTGCCATGATGCACTTTGGTGTCCACCTCTCAGAAGTGAGGTTGGCAATCAGAGGGCATTCTCATCTATGCTTGTCTTGATGAGATATCCAAAATCAGAGGAGCCTGCCTCAGAAGTAGGTAAGGTAATATGTTTTCTGCTTTGATCTCTATTTTCCATTTACAGACAATAACTCACAATTTTTCGCACATACAAAGACCACACATTTCTGCCTCATATTTCTAATAAAACTTGGAAATAATGATGACTCAAAGCTGAAATTCATCATCTATCTGGAGACTGAGCCTCTGTGACTGACATGTAAATGAATAAGAGTAAAAGGATGGACAACGTTTATGAGCCTCTCATTTGCACAGTGGTATAATGGAATGATGGAAGGCTAGAATTTGTCTGTGCAAGTGAAAGGTAAGATGCAAGATAGTGCCACATTCAACCTTCAGGGAAAAAGCAGAAGAAAGTCTATCTGCACAGAGGCAGTAATGAAATGGCTCAGTAGTCAAATAAAAAAAAATTAAAAAGCAGACATTTGTAGTTAGGAAATCAGATGGGAAAATTAGATAGATGTGAACGATCCTGTCTTGAACAGTGAACTGGCATAGCAGGTAAAATCAATTAGGTAAGATGCTTAACACAAAGAATCAAAACTGGAAAAAAAAAATCACCCATCCCAGATTGACCAAGAACTACGTATTTTTGAAGCTCAGCATGATTACAGTGATTTGGAAAGTGAAAAATCATTTGGAATGGGATTGAATAGAGACCTCACATCTCCTGCGGTAAATACGCTAATTGCACAGGAGCTTGACCACTACAAACTATCATTATAGATTCCTTAAAATATGAAATGTGATTCCTAACAGATGCTATGAAGGTGTCAAATGGACCCTGCTGTGAACAGAACTGCATGACAAGTCACATGAAAACTATCTGTTTCAGCAGCATAAACAGCAGAACATGCAACCATGAGTTTCACATTTCACGTTTCTCACAGAAATTAGGTAACACTGGAAGAAGAAAAGTAGCAATGCCAGAAAAATAGGTTGCCTAATGCACCTCGTGGCAAGAGTTGTTCAAAGGATTTTGTCAAATCCATTCTACCAAAGGATTTTTAGATTAGAATTGTTGTGCTGAGCACCAGTGGAGGACTTCTGGCTTCCTGATGTTTGATTCTATCCACAACAAAAAGTCCTTGGAAATCCCCCAGGGCACTGAGACCTCTCATTGCTTCGAGACAACCTGATGGTCAGTATAGGATGGAACGGAACAGCATAGAATTACAGAAAGTTGAGGTAAGAATTTTTTGTGATAGTTTTTTCTTCTCATGCTTCCATTTTTTTGACTCTGATATGATATTTAGTCTCTGCAAATATTAAAGAAGGTAAATCAAATGTTGGACTTGTACCTCCTCTATAAAAAATCATGAACATTCCCCTACTTTAATGCACATTCTTATTAAAAATCTTCTCAGTAAAATGAATAAGAGGAATCTGAAATAATTTATAAAATGTGTAAGTAAAGTATATAGATGGCATAGATATTGTTACAATCACAAAATTAGCCAAATTCTAGCATCTCAGTTCAGAAGGGCAGGGAGAATTGTACCAAGTATTAAAAAAGACAAAATCCATAATGCTTCTGTGAGGTGAAACATCCAGAAACAAGAAGTAATAAAGTCAGGTCCACTAAAATATTTTGGAAACCAAAATATTTAATTTGATTTTCCTTTTTTAATACATTTTTATTTGCATATATATATAGTATATATATTTGCTTTCAGAGACAGAGAGTCATTATTTTTTAAATGTAAGAAGTAAAATACATAAATAAATTTGACTTCAAAAACAACCCCTCCCCTCAACCCAGCCCCCCCTCATTCAGATAATGAAATGTTGTCTTTCAACCTTATGGAAGCACAAGATTTTTTTTTTTTTTTAACTGAAACTTCACTGAAACAAATTTTAAAACTCTACTGGACATTTTTCCTTATCCTCTGCCTGGTCAGATATACACAATTCCATCTCTGCAAAGTAATCTTAGCTTTACTTCAGAGCACTTTCAGATGTCAAAGGAGCAGGGAGTAGTTCTCAGAGCAGCCTCCTGTCTGTCAGAGCGTCTTTAGCACTGGTTGGCAGGGAGGCAGATTGTGGCCCTTTTTCATCTGACAGCTATTCAATGCAGCACATTTGTTATTCTTTGCTGCCAAGGAGACAATCTGCTTTTCATTTCCTCTGAAGAAGAGCATGATACTATGAGTAAAACATCAGATATAATTAGGCAAAATGGTTGAGTGCCTGACTGAGCAGAGAAATGGAACTGTCCTGGATATGAAAAATAGCTATACACCTGAGAAAGAAACAAGAGAAAGAAGAAAAGCACTGCCCTCTCAACTGGAGCTTGCACAGGCTATCACATTACCCTTTCCTTGTGCAAGTAGGATATTTCCCAGGGATTGTACAAACTAATTAGCTGTCCTCAAAGAACATCTGGCAAAACAATAAATAAAATAATAAATATAATAATATTTTAATTATTATTTATAAATAAAATATTTATTTATTATTTATAGCTAAAAATAATAAAATAAAAACACACAAACACACAGATCCTGCTATTTTCCTACATAATGAAACAATATGTACCTTAAGATGGAAAACTTGATTCCTACACGTTTCTAATTTATATACAACCTGAACACAATTTTCCAGTGCTTTAGGCCAATTACATGTGTGCCTGCATTTGAAAAATGTCCCTTAACTTACAGAATGAGGAGTTTGTAAAAAGACTTCTGCTGCTAACAGCAAATATCAATCGATTCATTACTCTTCACAAGAAGTGAATGTTATGAAACAAGAGAGGTTAAATCCTCATATTCCTCTGAGCCACCACACTGAGAGGCACCACCTCATGCCTCACAGCCCATGAGGTGATGGAGGGCTGGAGTACCCTCATGGAGATGCAGGGAGCCTTCAGAAGAAAGCAGAGGAGTCAGCTATCAGTTAACTGAAGCTCCTGCTTCATCAAAGCTGAGCAAAGACTTGCAAGGTGCAATTAGAAGTACTAGAAGTACTACCAGTCCATCAAAACTCAGTAACTAGAGTATCGCTGTGGCCAGTAATGGACCACAGGCTTCATACTCTGCAAGCCTTGTCTGGACTTTTCTCAGCCTGCCTAGAGCATTTTTTGGCTTTACTCCCTTGTAAAAGTAATTTTTTATTGACCAGGTAGTAATCATTTTATCTATATTTTTCACTATCTTTGGTTAATTATGTTGTACAGCCATCATTTCTATAGAGTCAGCTGTAATAAACAGCTTTTCTGTACTGATGAATGAAGCAGACTTAAACATTGTCAAGAACAAGATAATTTAGGTATAAAGGCAAGGTATGGCAGCAGAAAGCTTGAGGATGAGGACATAAGTCACAGTGCGGATGAGTACAGGTGTGGGATAACCAGGGAGAGGCCACAAGACAGCACTGGAGGCTCTGGGGATGCAACTATGTCATTAATCAAAGAACTGCTGACTCAAAGAATGTGTAAAACTGCTATTTAAGTGAATAAAGTGAACAAAACCAAGTCTCTAATAGATGTACTACAAACAGCAAATCTGGCTGTAATGTGGAGATGCAGACTAAGGAAAAAAACTCTAGTCTTAATACATACTAGGAAAAAAATTATCTAAAAATAGACTAAAATGTACCCTAGAGTAAAAGGAAAAGGCCTTCAACACTGCCTACATAACCCTACATGTGTAGAACTTAGGACACTGATAAAACACTAACTCCTCTTCTAGACAGAAGCCTGTAAGCCAAAGGGCAGGTGGAGGAGTGCAAAGGAGTGTGCATACAGCAATTTTAACTGCATTGTTAGTGAGCTGCTTTCCAGAATTGTACTCTATTTTTCTTTCCTCTAATATTTAGATCTGGGCTAATAATTATTCATTGATTATATTATATTGATAGCAATTCAGTCACACAAATAACATTTGACATTACAGACAAGGTATTTTCTTTCTGTAGAACAAATTTTGAGTGTAATGCTGCCTATCACTCATGGATGATCTTCATTCTTGCCCTGGACACACATGGATGTAAGAAAGAGCAGCACGTTAATCTGCACTAATGTATGACAGGGCGATAAATTCAGCACTGACAGTGGGAGAAAGATTGCCACCTTTTCTTACAAGGGTGTACTGGCATCTCGTTTTCCGGGCTGAAATAAAGTGACTCTGCTTGTGCTCTCCAAGCCTGACAGTTTCAAACCTGAAATCATACCATCGTGGTTAGCCCAGCAGCGAACACAAGCCCTGCTGAGAGCCAGGTTCAGACTACCCCAGGTTCAGCACGGCCCTAACACAGCCACAGCACTCCCAGCCTACATCTGGCTCACATCTGGCTGCTTCAGAGAATAGGCTTCTCTCCGCCTGCAAATCGGCTCAGAGACATGCTCGAAGATACAGCCCAGAAATCCAAAACAGTCATGAAAACTTCTTGTATTCCCCATTTCCTTTATGTTCTTTCTATTCTTTTTCTCTTTCTCTTTTGCTTTTTCATCAGATTTTTGGGTATGGCTCCTCTCCAGGAGGGCCCATGAATGGTTTACTAGCAAGAACACTGCCTACAATTTCACTAGTGGCTGAGGCAGTGAAATTATTAGTAAGAAACACTATGTAGAGTTTTCTGTGACAGGATGGCCACTGTTGTTCCTCCCAAAGCAGCACTGGAGGTGAACAAGAAGCACACTTCAGCCCACTCCAATTCAGCACAATGTGATCCTCAAGTGGATTTCCTTCTTCATCAAATGTTCCTGTGCAGGACAATGCCTTTCAGCTACAAAAGGCAGTCAGGTCTTTTGCTCATTTCAAGAGTACATTAATTACCTGGATGAGCAGTGACTGGTGGACACTTTCAGCTGCAGCCAAAGGGGATGATGTGGGTCAGCAATGCAAACTGATTCAGTCTAATAATTGTCATATCTGAGGGTGTCAGGAGGAGATTTACAATGGTTCTGCAGTCTGGCTTTAGCCTTTAAAAGTTAGGGTGGGGACTGTAAAGAATTGGCAGCTGATAACAGAAATGGAAAGAAATCAAAATATCTATTCTTTGTTTATTCATCATCTTGAAATATTTATAATGGTCCAAGTATCCCTCCACCCACCTCACACTAGAGCTCTTAAATGTGTGTCCAGATTCAAGACTGGCAGCATCTTGAGTCCATCCCTGGATTAACCCAAACCCTTCTACTTTGACCATTAACAGATACTTAAACAAAATGAGACCAGAATCTAAGCTAGCATCAGCTTTGTATTTGCTGTCTAAACCAAAATTAATATTAGGTGTTACAAGACTAAAATAATCCCTAATGAACCCAGGAAATGGCATCCTAAATGAAGTCATGCAAGGCCTGACTCCAGCCAGCAGGCCTCTGTTCTACCTGTGTGTGTATATATATGTATAGATGTATATATATATATGTATATACGCATATGCAGGTTTAAAAATACAAACATAAAACAAATTTGGGGCCTACTGCCCATAACAGAGTAATGTATATTACAGGACCTATCTAACTGGATTTCAAGACTCCCTCTGACTTTGGTTTCTCCGTTCTCTAATTATTTTCTTTAAAAAGAACTGTACAAAAAGAGTCCATATTAAAATCACGAATGTCCATAATGCTCCTAGAGTTTACATCTGCAGTTTTCTTTGTTCTCTTTAAGGAGATGGCTGCCAGCAGGAAGATTACACGTTGCCTTGAATTTTCCCAGAATATGTCTCCTTGGATCCAGCATTATGGTTCAGCCTTTTGTACACATGGAGAGGGCAGCTGGAACATTTCAGATACAGATGTGAACCTCCCCAGAGTTAATTATTCACATTATTGTTTGCATCTTTCATTTCAGTTACCCAGCTTGTAATGAAGTCCTATATACTATGCACTAGCCTTGGTGTGCCAACACCTTTTGGGAATTTCTGGCTGTAAATGCTGCTTCATATGTATGTTCCCTGACACTTTTTGATTTGTGCAACTGGTAGTGAGATTGCAAACACATACATGCAAAAAAAAGTCTACCGGAAAAGCAGTTATTTAAACAATTAGCAGCATAGAGGAGATTAAGGATAGCTCTTCTAAAAACCTTTGGCTGCATTCTTTATTCTCCACCGTCCCCATGCATTCTCTCCCTTTGCTGATCTGAAATTCCTAGCCCTGCAGGCAGTTGTCTTTGTGTACTGTTTCTGCTGAAATTGCAAGGCAGTTTGTCAAAAGGTTTTTGAACGATGACACTTTCTCCCAGACCTGAAGGAACAGCTAGCTCATTCCCTCCCGCATACTCCGTGCACTTGCTGCAGAAGATCTGTGTGGTGTTCATGATGATCTATTTCAGAATTCTTTAACATTGGACACTCTGGCCTCATGGTCTGACAACTGATTGATAAGTCTTCTTTTGTGGGCTGAGAATGACTGACCTTTTCCTCTGGGATTCCCATTATAGGGTAGCCCTGTGTCCTCTTTCTTGGCCAAGTGCCATGGGAAAGACAGCTTGCAAAGACAGCTCAAAGAATGATGTATGAATTTAAAAAAAAAAAAAAAAAAAGCTTTGAAAATCATTCAGCATGACTGTGCAGAGATAGTTTAATATACATGAGTCTTTTTACCATGTAAGAATCCTTTCTCACATCTCTGTGTTGACCCTGAATGTTAAGATGATCCTTGCTTTAAATAGGTTTCCCTGGGCATGTCTGAACTCTAGGAACTCTTTTAAAAAGACTTATCCACTGGGATCAGTCTCCAAACAAAATCCATCACACTCGAGGCATGGATTTCTAGCTTCACAAGCCATTAGTTAAGCTGGAAGAAGAAACTGCAGAAACTTGGGGTTTCCCT
Source organism: Empidonax traillii (assembly GCF_003031625.1). Taxonomy (NCBI): domain Eukaryota; kingdom Metazoa; phylum Chordata; class Aves; order Passeriformes; family Tyrannidae; genus Empidonax; species Empidonax traillii. The sequence continues at coordinate 257,133 of NW_020955789.1, forward strand.
AAGATCTTAAGTTATACAATCTTGTCAGTGCATCAGAGGCCATTGCTCGGGAATGGCTAATGGAAAGACGATAGGGAAGGAAGAGTCAGCTGCTTAAGATGTGGGGAAGTCAATCATGCTCCCTGAGAAACTCTTTGGATTCCCTCTTATTTAATGAGGTGCTTTTCCTTCAGCAGTTACTGCAAAAGTATGGTTTCATGAAACAGCTGGTAGCTTATATTATTACATTACCTGACTCATATCAATATCACACTCACCCATAATTGTGCAAAAGTCCAACTCTGAAACTCTGATCTTCCAGAAAGACCAGGTAAAAAGAAAAAAAGAAAAGAAGAAAAAAAATAACCAAACAAAACAAAACCAAAACCAATGAACCAACCAACCAAAAAACTACTGCAATAGCGTGGGGCAGGGGGAATAATGAAAATAACATGGCAAAACTTGATGATGCAAAATATTCAGTCCAACTTCTGTAGAAATGAGGTGACTAAAGTTATCCAGACCTAAAATTTTCATGCTAGACAAGGGCTCCTTAAGTCTTTGTTATATATTTAGTCATTAAATACTTTCCATGAAAAGCAAATTCTCAGAATCCTTTGGTGTTGAGGACCCCAAAAACATTCTTCAAATGGTAATTAAGAATTTTAACATGTAGCCTTTTTCAGTCTCTGTTTGCATGTTTCTGTCACTGGATTTTTTGCATGGATTTCTATTGGGTTTATCCTGGACTTGTTATATTTATATTAGGTAGAAGTATTTCATTAGTTCTATGGCTTAGGACCTGTCACAACAAGGGAGAACAGAGGGAGGTCTGGGAAAGCATTGGGATACCCACTGCCTTGGAGGATTGCTCAGAAATCTGTCAGTGTCTATATTGTCAAATGTTCAAAGGAGATGGGCTCAGATGGAGGGAGACTTTTTTCTCTCTTATGCATTTACCAAATACTTCCCCAGACACGAAGATGACCATCATTCTATTGCTGATGAAACCCATGTAAACACAGAGCCCATATTGCTTACAAGTTCAAATATCTAGGGCAGTCTGCAGAATGCAGACCTGAATCTAGAAATATTTATGTACACTTGTTACTATAATGTCCAAACATAATACCATTCAGAGATCCAGTCATCTATTGGGAGGTATGTTTACTATCTGTTGGCCACGATCGACAGACCAGAAAACTTGTCTTTGCCATGAAGACCTTTGTGATGCTAAGAGGAATCATAAAAAATGAAACATCCTGCAGTATCATTGCCACAACCCATACTGGGTTCAGTTGTAGGGTAGTCAGATTTTTATGTGAAATTAGTACATTCTGAATCCTGTCAAAATAACTCGGTCAGCCAAAGCTCTGCTGAACATGCTACTGCTTTCAAGCAATCCCAGAAGATTTGCAGAGGAAGAATTTTATAGGTTGGATAAACTAATACTAAATCCTATGATGTGGGCCTAAAAAAAAAGAAAATTCAGCCATATCAGAATTTGAATTTGGATTTTACACATAGGTGGATCACCTGATGCTGAACATGATCACCTGTAGAAACATTTAACTCTTCTTTTACCTCATATGATTTCAGGTAGACATGAGTATATTTAAATCTAGATTTAAATTTTTACCAAGTTTAAGGGTTAGACGTGTTTTCTAGAATGGTCATGACAAGGCACAGATCTGAACTACCTGGAAGTCTTTACTCAGCTGTAGATTTTTAAAAAAAAAATATCAAATACAGCTAATTTAGTTGTCAGAACACCAAGCTCAGAATCACAGGCATTTGTTTGAAATCCAGTCAGTATTAGCAACCAAAGTGAACAACAGAGTTATAATTTTTCTTTATAATATTTTCTTTATGATATTTTCTTCTATAATTTATTTTGAAATTGAGGTAACTTCATGAGTTAGAGGTTTTTGAGTTGAGTTTTGGATTTTGAGAAGGAGAGAATAAGTAATTTCACTGAACAATCCATAACCTCTGCAACAAAAGAAAAATGACAAAAGTGGAGAGGAAAGAGTGGGGAGAGGGGTGCTTTAAGTCTTGAATTCTTTTATGCTGGCTTTTTCCATGCAGAGACATTGACATCTCATATTTTGTATAGTGTTTGACAACATCGCTTTAAAGCAAGACACTGCTTCATCTGGCTGGCCTAGGCAGTGAGACTATAGCTGTTTCCAATAGGACTGAAAACAGTATCAAACTTTCAAGAGGGGTAGCAGACTGTGCCAAGGACTTGATCAGACTGGTAAGAGGGTATTGTCCACAGAGGAAGAAAGAAAGCAGTATTCTTTGGTAAAGGACCCAAGTATACCTGACGAGCACTGGCACCTTTCTCCAGCATTAAAGGCAATGGTGCAGCATGAAATGCAAACATCTGAGAAGTCTAGTGGCTGAAAATTAAAGTAAGTTGTCAGTCTGCTAAAAAAGATTTTTAATTCAAAATAAATCAGACTAACAGTTTACAGATGTTTGGAAAGAAAATGTTTAAGTTACTCACTTTCAGAGCCTGAGCCCTCCCTACCTTCAGTATTCCACTTGCATTTTAATGGTTGTGGTGGCTTTCTGCCACTGCCTGCTCCCTCCTTATGCACAGCACAAACCTCATGAGTCAGCAGGTCTTGTACTCACCCTTGACCTTGAAATTATATCATTTCTATTATCTTCAGAGTTACTCAGTGGAGATAAGGAGAGAAACTCAAGAGTTGATTATCCCTTAACAGAAAGAATTTATGAAGCCAGAATATATATATGTAAATATATATCAAACAGACAAACAAACAAACAAAAAAGTCATATTTGGAAAATATCAATTTGAACAAAATGTGGAAATCTTAAGCAGCAAAAGAGAACCATAGAGAAAGGAGTAGAGGACACATCTCTTCTGGGATTTATGCTAGCACTTTCTTAAAGCCCATATACAAAGCCCACCTGTGCTGACAAGCCAGAAAAGGAACCTCAAATAAAGTCTTTGAAGCTCCCATCTCAGTTCAATCCTTCCAGCTCAGAGAGAAGTGCATGGTGGGTGGATAGGAGGAAGACAGGTCAGCCCCCATCACTGTGCTACTGGCTTTGCCTCTGCTTCCTCTGTCCAGCCAAACTTTTGGAGAGGAAGGACATAGCTGCCATCTGTTTCATCTACCAGTATTTCTTAAAATATGCTGTCCGGTTTACACTGTTTCTGCCACCCAGCTAGGGTCTTTCTTCACTTTTTTCTTCCATGATTAGAATTTATGGCAATTTTTTCAGTATTGAACATTTTAAAGCTTTTTTAAAAACTTATAATAATAAATTTAGCTCCCTAATGCATCCAGTTTCCTCCCTGAAACTGGAAAATTAAAATTCTCTTTCTTTTCAGATGGTCGTTTTCCATTTTCAAGTTTTCACTTGGCAAAAGTACTCAAGCAAAGAAGGTCACAAAATGCATCTTCCTGTACATTCTTTGCTTTTTTTGCCTAAAAATTCCACTCCTGAATGTGGCAGGGGTGGGAGATAAAGTCCCAATAACTTAATATCAGCATGTATTATATTTTTAAAAGAGTATGAGAACATAAAAGGTGAGAAAATTTAAAGTTTTTCACCAAGCATTTTGCCTCTCTGACTAAAAAAATGTGTATCAGTATCTTTACACTAGTGTTGGTTTGGTAAAAACTTTTCTTCCACTGTTTCTATGACCATGCGAAAAGACCAAGAAGGGAAGGAGGGTCTTTCATACAACCAGTTCATCCTGGAGGATATGAATCCAGCTGGTTGTGTAAAGGCACTGGAAGAAACACTGCTCAAATGACTGAGGCTCGGTGCACTGGCTTGTCCCCAGTGAACACATCACTGTGGGTCTTTCTTCAAAAATGAACTTGAGAGCCTAAGTCACTCTTGAAACTTTTTCAAAATTACCCTGGACACATTTTACATCAACAGTAAAATTGCAGAAAAAACTTTTCCAAATCAATCTCTTATGCATTTGTGCCACCTAGTGAACAAAAGCAAGTTGAAATGCTTTTGTGAGAGGGAAGACAGACCTGACATCCCCAGAAATGCTTGCAAACTGGCTCTCAAGAGTGCTTTAGTGGTTCACTGTGTTACTGTCTTTGTCTATCACTGATGGACTGCCAATTTCAAACCCTAGAAGGACTGCAAATGAATGTGAACTGACAAACCAGAGGCACCAAAAGATTTTTTTGTGTCATACAAAAAAAATCAAATAGCTGGATCTTACTCTCATCCTCTCACAGTCCCATAAGTGACATCAGCAGTAAGTGTGTGCAACAGAATAATGAGCAACTCAGAGTTATTCTGTGTTCAAGTATATAGAATGTAACACCTAAATTTAAACAACTAGTGTCTGCTATTCTGCAAGGGGAACCTTAATATTACTCAAATTAATATCCACTTGGACTGTAAAAGCCATACTGGTACTATCCCGGGACACAGTTTCCTACATAGTCATTGCTATTTTGGGACTATAATACATTATGAAGACATAGCATTATTCATAGTAATAGCAGCCTTGAGGCCCCAGCCAAAAACAGGGAAACTTGAGCGTAGCTATGATTTACAGCTTAATCCAATAAGAGGGGAAAAAAGGAGAGATCCTCATTTTACAAGTGAGAGTGATGAAGTTGCGAAGTCAGGCACAGCATGTTTATGCTGTGTCTTTTAGGCCAAATCTAGGTCCTGGTGACAATAGTGAGTGTCTGAGTATATAAAGTATACTTTATATATACTTTATATATATATATATATATATATATATATATATATGCATGCCTATAATGTCCCCTTGTCTCTGGTGTTGTGCTCCTGCATGGCTTCCAGGACTGCTTGGACCAGGGGCTTGCAAGGATTCAAAGTCCATATAAACCTCCTAAAGTGTGAGTTGATTTTGCTTTAGTTGGTGTAATTTAAAGCTGTGGGCCTTGTGTCCATATTCCAGGCCAAAATCCATAACCAAGTGCTGTTTCAGTATTTTGCTTTGAACCAATGTGAATATTAAACGACAGCAATCAGATCCTGTGGAAGATGTTGGGTTTGTTTATCAGTATTTCCCATGTAGCAATTATCCCAGCACTAATTTTCCTCCCATAGTAATAAACTCAGTTGCACAACAAGCAACAGGTCCACAAGCTATGAAGCAGTGCCATCTAGTGCATAATGAAGAACAGATTAAACAACCTTTTTTCCCCAAGGGAAAACGTCCTGAAGGTAACTGCTGAACACATATTTAGTACAAAATTTCAGATTTCAATTGTCTGTAAAATTTAGATCTGGAGTATGCAAATTAGTTTCTATCTGTTCAAATTTTGAGTTCTTTTACTTAAGACTTATGCAGAGAAAACATTTTCCTTACAACCAATTCATAGCCACCCCAAAATTAGGCATATAGTTATCACAGCAGTATCAGTTTCACAGCCTGTGTACTGAATCCTACTAACAAAGAGCAAAGCAATCAAAGAAGTATCACTAGTGAGTCTCAAGTAATGAGACTGGCTATGATTGCTAATTAAAACCTTGTGATAAAGCATTTAAAAGAGCTAAACATACAAATTTATAAACCACTGTTTTGCTTTTGAGAGCAACACTGTAATTAATTCAGAAAGCCTAAAGATGCTGGTTATAGCACAGAAGACTCTAAAAATAAAAACTTTCAGAGCAGCATCAGATGATCTTCAGCACACCTGCAAGCAAGCTCATACTAGAAAAAGCCAGTGGAGCGTTTCCCCAAATTCTCCACATCTCTGCCATGATAGTACACGGTGCTATGCAAGGAAAACAAGATGGTCTACTCTAAGAGTTTAATCTGCAGGATTAGGCTGCATTGCAAAATAAAATCACTCTTTAGGCTGGACAATAGCCAAGTTCCTGCTCGTGGTACCATACACTGCAGTGTGTGACAGTCACCAAAAAGGGATGAACATCCACATCCCCATAGCCCCCTCACAGTTCTTCCTTAGTACCCATAGGAAGCTTTCTACATCTCCCTGCTCCTGGATCTCCCCCAGACTCTTCAGGACATTGTTTACCACTGTGACTTAAAAGGTGTGCATGCCCCATAAGGAAGTATAACCTGTTCAAAAGGGATAAAATACCAAGTTTGTCATTGCAATTCTCTGTTAAAAGCTGTGTTATTTTTGGTTCCAGACATACATTAATATCTTCAACCACAGTTGTCTGAACAGTGATTTCAGCAATTTTCACATGGTGTACTGTTCTTGTCAGAACTATTGCTATGCAAGAAATATACAGGCTGTAACACTGATAATTCAATAGGCAGATGTCTTCCTCTGAACCTGCAGTGATCCAGCTTATCCACGTCAGCAGGAAGCACTCTGGTACCACTGGAAGTCTCTGCCACTGCACAAGGTGCACAGTCATGACTGTTTGCCCTGATTTAAGGGTTCTGGGGCTGTTTCAGCTATAGCAGAAATGTCAGCTCAGGTGTCTTGGGTTAAGTCCAGGTATATAATTGCATTCTTCCTGTCTACATTTCCCTTTTGCTTTTTTTTGGATAAACTATTCCTCATGCTGTAGCCTAAATTGTGTTTTGCTCCTCTGTATGCTAAAAAGCTGCCATATTCCACCCCAAACTTGGCTGTATTTAGGGGATGGATTAACTGTTCTTTATGTATGCAGTTTGGAACTGAAGTGCATGGCCTATTGTGTGTTTTAGGATCATTATTATTTAAAATAGCGATTTACCACTAGTATCTTCCCCTTAAAATCAAGTCTTGAAAAGTATATGAAAAACAGACCACTGCAGAGAGTGGGTTAATATCCACAATTAGCCAAAAGTCAGTGTTTTGTTAGAGTCTGATTGTTGCGACATTTTTCTGGAGGGGGCTGGGAGGGAAATGGCCTCTTCAGAATTAAGGAAAAAATAATCCACTTACATCATAGAAAGCTGGAATCACATCAAAGGCTGTGAAAGCTCAAAATTGGCAGCTTGAAATCCGCTAAGAACTGAAATGAATTTATACCTTTTTTTAATAAAACTGGAACAATGATTCAAACAACTTAATCCCTTAGCAATTTCACAACCTTTTGTTACTCTTCAGAAGTCCCTCTCTTGTCATGGTGTGTCAAATCACCCATTTAAATCTTTTGCATATTTGGGACCAAATTCTGCTCTCCTGAGTGTTCAACAGCACTGCAGATGTGCTTGGGAGAGCTGCAGAGCTTGGCCTCTGGCCTTGACACAGAGGGAATGCCAAAGCGGGGCAGCACAGCCTGAGGACAGCTCTGTTCTCTGCCTAGTTTGTTCTACCGAAGCCCTCAGGTGAAAATCAATTAGGTTTCATTTTTGAAACAGGAGTAACACCAACCTGCTTCCCAGGAGAGCTGAAAAGCTTGAGCACATCCATGTTACAAAGCCTATTTGATGTCAGTATGCAACAACAAGCTCACTGGCCTCTTTGAATCAAGTGCCTATATATACACAGATGATCTCTTCAGACTGAAATTGTCAGTAGAGCATCATGTAGATGCAGGATAACTGAGGTAGCATCTAAGTCCCTATCTGAAGTGTAGGGCATGGTCTTCTTGGTGCCAGAATAGACCCTCTGCTGGAACTGTGGTGCAAAAAATGCTCATGCCAAGCCCCATGTAGTGAAAGGGCAGTAAGGCACATGCTTAGCGCCCCATCAAGCCAAGAGGGGTGTGAGTCTGCGTCATACTCTCTCCTCAGATGCACCTCAGCACAGATCAATGAATAAACCAGATGTGATCCTAGTCTATTGCCCCTCTTGAAGGTACCTCAGTGAATGGCCAAGAAGGTAAAATGCATGAGGGAAAGAAGGAAAAGAAGCCCGATACTGTAGTTAAGCATTTGAGGTTCTCAGCTGCAAAGAGAGTGACCTGGGCTGTTTCCTCCTTTTAGGGGCCTGTTGGGTGTTGTATTGGCCACTGGAGATAAAGAAAGGAAATAACCCAGGCAGCAGTGCAATCAGCAGCCCTAAATTACCCCCTTCAGATCGGTAGCTTGACCAGTGCTTTAGGTGCTGGTTTCAAGCTGTTAACTGCAACCCTGACACAGCCAGACCATCTCCTGCTGGCACCAGTGTGATTTCTGGAGCAAACACCACTCTTTCCCTGAAATCATGGGATGAAGCTTTACACCCACAAGCACACACATGCCTGTGTTAGTTTTCTGCAATGTTAATCCTGTTTGATCCCTGCATATTCTAGGTATAAAGTTACTTTTGCACATTTCCTCTGTTGACAGCAACCTTTACTAATGAGCAGTCCTGTGTTATCTCCCTGCAAGAGCCCAGGACTCCTGTACTGCAAAAATAACCCCTTTGATCAAGTACTGCCAGTACTGGGAAAGAAATGTACTGAAGAAGCTCCCAAGCATACCTCAAAGATTCAGGTAGCAGGAGCAGAGCTTTGATAGTGCCTCTTGACTGCTTTAATCTCTTTCCTTAAGACTTTGTGATCTTTTACCTGTCCTTTTTGTGAAAGAGAAGCATTTGTTCTTCATGTGTTCACTCGGTCTGGCAGTAAGAATACAGCTCTGGTAAGCTCCATGTATACTCAGGCCGACTGCATCACTCTGGGAGCAAGGAAGAGGGACAGAGAACATCCCAAGCAGCTCTTCTAGAGCCAGGTGAGACAGATTGTTCATGGCTTCTGATTTGGACTGTTCCTGAAAGCCAAGATGTCCAACTCCATGCACTGAGCATCATGACAGTTCATGGAGGGAGGTAAACATCTGTGGAAGGCCATGGCCCCGAGAAATCTCATCTGCTACTGATGAACATCTTGAAAGATGATGAAATAGATTAAAAACTTGTCAAGATCTCACAAGAGCCCTTGCTAATGTATTTCCTTCTGGTTTAAATATTCAGTGGAGCAAGGGCTAGAACCTGGTTCTCCCAGCTGCTCTCCATTGGGAAGTATTAGTCTCCAGGCAGTTTGGTCATTCTCACCCAGCACGCACTTCAGGAAAATTTTAATGGGTAAAATTTTGGTTTATTTTTTACAAACACTTAAAGGCAATAGACCACGTTTGTGAATGAGGGCTTAGCCTCCCTCCAGTTTTAAACTCGGGGTCCTAGTCTGGTTGGCAAGTCACATTCAAATGACAGTAACTGCCCAGTAGCAATGTCAAGTGACGGTGCTTTACAAGCACGATAATTACAGCCGTTAATTATTTGCACAATGTCATAGGTGTGCGTAGCAATACATCGTTTAGACAAGTCCCTACCCTAAGGACCTTACAGTCTAATCTGGACGGACACAGTACAGACAATTAATGAATGACCTACGGAAATAAGAGCAGAAGCGAGTCTGCGTTCATAGTAGGGTCTGTCCGCTCTTGTGACTGTGGGACATGCTGACCCCTCTGACTAGCTCATGTTGTTGCGGGATTTGTTCTCCAAACACGTGGCAGGCACGGCAGCCCTGGCGGCCCAGCAGGACGGGCAGCGGCTCCGCTCCGTTCCTGAGGCTCTGCCGCCCTCCTGCGGCCGCTCCATCCCGGCCCGCTGGCCTCGGCTGGCTCTGCAGCCCACCGCGCTCTCTGCCAATGTCACCCCCTACCTGTGTGCACGTGGCGTCCTGCAACACCCAGTATCATTACTCTGCCAGCTGAGGTACCCCTCAGCCTCTCGTGTGTTTCAGAAAATGAAAAATTTTCCCTCCAGAGAGCATAATTTGCTGCCTTTTCCTGCAGAGCACAGATGGTTACTGAATCACAGAATCACAGAATACCCTGAGTTGGAAGGGATCATTGAAGTTCAGCTCCTGGCCCTGCACGGAACAGCCCCAACAATCACGCCATGTGCCAAACGCTTCTTGAACTCTTTCAGGCTTGGTGCTGTGACCACTTCCCTGGGGAGCCTGTTCTAGCGCTCAACCACCCTCTTGGTGAGAAACCTTTTCCTAATACCCAACCTAAACCTCCCCTGACACAGCTTCGTGCTGTTTTCTCAGGTCCTACCACTGGCACCCAGATCACGAAAAAATCTGATACAGAAGTTCAGGCCATGGTAGTGTGTGGTCAATAATACATATTGACTCAGGGACAAACTACTGCCCGCAGCAGAGCCACGGAGAACTTCTGGAGCTCTTAGCTACATTACAATTCAGGCTTACATTAACCATTTAAGATAAAATAAACAGCATTCACAATAAAATAAACAGCATTTCCCAGCCAGAGAAGGAGGATTAGCTGTTAAGAAACTCAAAAGAATAATAATCCATCGTTGTTGTTGTCACTGTTACTATATTTTATTGGGGTTTATTTATTTATTTATTTACATTCCAGTCCTGCCTAATGTCTCCAGTTTCCACTGGGGACTACAAATAGAAGTACCATCCTGCAGAGGAGGAAGGTGAGTCCTGCACCAGCAGAATCCAGTCTGGATCCTGAGTAAGGTAGAGGAGAAACATTTAACAGCCTTGGTGCACTCACACCTGAAAGGCTCTTCTGAATCCACATATCTGTTCTTGAGTGAGCTGAACAAGAATATATTTGACATGGGTACCCTCTTTTGATTATGTACTATGATTATGTATCACAATTAGTTACAAATGCCAGCAACATCTTCTGGATTTCAAAGAGCTAACTCTGAAAAGCAGAAAAGCTGCATGAGTGAAGAACTGAATCAGCTCACAGCAAATAAGGAAAAAGACTTCGAAGGACTTGGGAAGATTTCTTTATGAAATTTGAAATAGCAGCAAGAAAAGCCACAAAATTAGTACTTTGCCAGGGAAATCTTCCCTGTTTCTTATTTGTCAGCACCCCTGACAAATTTTTTATGGGACCACAAAGAATTCTTGCTTGCATTTGCATGAAATAAAAACCCAAACATATTTACAGGACCCAGCAGGTCCTTTGTCCATGCATATGCCCAGAAAATGACAATTCAAAAATCTGGGTTATCCCAGTCACACAGCTCAAAAGAAGAGATTAGGGATGTCCTAGCCAGCTGAACAGCAAATGTTTATTGCATAAGAAAATTGTGGTGATGTAAATATTGTTAGGTTGCCAAGGAAATTGTAAAAAACTTCACACCCTCCATAAATGTGTACACATCTTTGGACAAAGACGTCTCTATGGCTTTGGGACAGAATGTGAGAGACATGCTGAGCCTTAAAATATGCTTGAAACTTTACAGTGTGATATTGGAAAATCCAGACAATCCATTAACCTTTTACATATGTATGCATACACATATTCATATGTGGACAAAACCAGCAAGCTGAATAAAATACTCAACATCTACACTTTAAATGGACTTTATATGCACATCTATGCTTTAAAAATATTTTTCAGTTATCACTGAAGTATATTTTAAATATACATTTTATGAAACAAATAGGAAAGTCCCATCATAAATATTGATTATGTAAAAATGAAAGTATGAGGAAGATACGAATTGTTCCAAACTCAGCATAAAAATGTGAAATACATTTCACTTGCTCAGAACAAACCAGCATAGGAAACATATAACAACTCAATCCATTTCTGTTTCATTTTGATTTTCTTCTACTTTCTCACCTCAAGACTGTGAAGAAATGCTCTTTATATATACACACACACTCTTACTATACTCTTGATTTCTCCAAACCCCAACAGAAGAATCACCTACAAGCAATTTTTTCCAGTTTCCAGAGAAGCTTCCCACAGTAATCCGCCTCCCATTAACAATTCATTACTTTTTCTCCCTCTCTTTTTAATTTGTGGCAGAATGCCATCTCTAACAGTCAAAATTTATTCCTTATTTGCTCAAGTCAAATCTGTACTTTACCTATGACAGGGACAATAAGAACGGTCACAATTGTTCTTCAGTACAAGAGCAGACTATCTCATGCATCTCTCACCTTACACTGGCACATTATGAATAAAGATGCTATACATCACCTGACTAATGCAAACCCAAAGCCTGCTTCTACTAGGACTGCATTACAGGCTCTTTGTGTAGCATATGAGCAATATTAGACAGCACAGAATAACTTTGCTCAGGTGCAGTGAGGATGAACCTGAGGAACTGAAGCTATAGAAGGCAGGAAGTCACGCACAGCTTCCCACACTAATGTTAAGCAGGCTGAATCTTTGACTTTACGCTTGTCACAACTGCACCAAATTTTCCTATAAAAATACACTAAGGATAGCAGTTTCCTGAACTGTACTCGATACAGTCATAATTCTAGGGAAAGCTATATTTGTAATTCAATTGGCAATTAAGTTTTTTCCCCCTTAAAATATCACCATGTGCCTCATCATGCAGAGTAACATCATGCTACACACATTAGAATTAGCAGTGACCTGGACGTCCGTGTTATCTTGCCATGTAACAAAAAAGTTACATGTGTGATCATACCTAGCAAGTCAGCGTGATCACTTGTGCAGTAAATCATTCCTTTTCTTGATGTATTTTAGAATTTGAAGGATGTAGTTTAACAGAAAACAGCAGGAACGATATTATGAATACATATGACATGTAACCCAACTTTTCCCAGCCTTTTTATGCTCACAGAGAGTTGGAACTCATTGGAAAATACTTTACATGGAAGACAATCCAGTTCCAATATGGAGTAAAAATTCAACCACTTCAGATTTCTCTAAAAAACAGAAATTTCAAGCATCAAAAAAAATATTTTGCCCATGGGAAACAAAGCAATTAGCCTTTTCTTCTGCTCTCTCACTCCACTTCCTCAGAAAGCTCCAGAGGAAAGCTAATTGAGGTGTGTCCCAAACATAAAGCACTGCCAAAAGTCAAGATCAGTATGTTCTTAGCAGAAACTCTGTTTGCTCCTTTGGAGGATGAAACCACAAATACAAAGTGAGGGTTCCCAGATAAGCTTCTGGAAGTCTGGAAGACCCAGCATTGTTCTCAAAGTTTTCTGACAAATCCATGCTGAGGAGAACCATGATGTACTTTAAGAGCAATGAAGATCCTGACGCATCACCCCAGCAATGTAGTCAGCTACTCTGTTTAGGTCAGTATCATCCCTATCACAACTCATCAAACTCAGCATTTCTCAAAATGAAAAACAATGTGAAATCTTAAAATGTTTTACCATACCTACACTTCATGACTCCATCTGTAGAAGAAAATCACTGGAAAAAAAAGACAGTCACCTATAGAAATATTTAGAAATATAACTTCCAAACAATTCTCCTCATTCAAAATTATTTACGTCTTCTTGGATGCTTCCAGCTAAGAAATTAAGATAACTTGTCAACATCAAACTAAATAAATAGCAGATTGTTCATTAAAATGTATTAGGACAGATTTTTATTTTTTCTTAAATTTCCATGGTGAATCTTTGAAACAGTTTGATTCACTGCTGCCCTTTAAACATCCACATACAAAATGTGGAAGTATCAGGAAATCGGCTAAGATTTGGTGTTATCTTCCAAAAATAACTAAAGAATATATCATCTTATGTATCTTGGGTAGCACAAAATTTTCCAGAATTTGAAAGATAACATAGATGTAAAAATGTTTCAAAAAAACATATTTGCAATAGCCTTAAACAAGTGTTACATAAAAGAAAGCAGACTCTGCAAAAAAACCACAACCAATTTTGTAGTAAAGGTGTACCCATATCAATCATATGTGAGCACGTACATAAAGAGAGCTCACATGGTCCAGGGTTAGAAATAATATTCAGTATTGCTAACACTCACTAAATAGTACTTATACTATCAAAAAAAAAAAAAAGTGAAAAAAAAATCCCACATGTGATCACTTTAACACCATAAATATTAAAATGCCCATCAACCTACAGAGTTATGTGTCTGCAGCTGAAACGCTTCTTAAATGGCCTGGGAATGCTCTCCACTTATCTCTTCTGTCAAAGTATGAGTGCAGAATAACAGTCTCCATGGGCAATAGGTGAGGAGTTACAATAATGAGTTTTTACAACTTTCCTGAGCTTACAAGGACATAATTTAGGAAGTTTTAGAATTTGGACAAAAGACTGGAGCCACATGGATTTGGCACTTTGTTGGGCACAGTTTTAAAATTCAAGAGAGGAAGCGTTCTTATGTAGCTGTCTCCCTTGTGAAGATCTGCCCAATCATGATTGAAAATGGATATCCAAATACACTCCAGATTTTCAGTTGGGTGGTATTTTCTCTGCTGAAAATAAAGAGACCATTACTGCAATTTGGGCTGCTTTTGGCTGCAGGATCCTCTTTCATCTTTGATATGTCAAAAGCTTCTCTCAAAAACTATACGTCCAAAACATAAATGTGGAGAGGAGGGGGTTGAAAATGGAAGATTGGTGAGCAGAAAAGAGATTGGATTGGTTTTAGAGCTGTTTTTGCTCAAGAGACTTTTGCAGCTGGCAATGCTAGGCCTGGGAAAGATCAGTGTGGAAAAACCCCATTTATTACACCTACTGATGCTTATCCTCTGCCTGTTTTGAGATGTAGGATTCCTGTGTAGAAATAACACTTTCTCACAGACACAGTTGAGGTCCCTGCTGGGAGAGAGGGAGATGGTAAAAGCACAGGGGAGAACACAGCCTTTAAGTTATGCGTATGCAAAAGATGTTGTTATAAAAGCACCAGAACAGGCCTGCTGCTGCACTCTTTCACCCACTGCATGATTTAGCAGTGTGTTTAGGGGTCTGACTTTGGAATAAACTTTTCCTTAATTCCTTAGCTGTGGTTTGGCCATCTGGGTTTACCTGTGTGCGTGTCAATTCTTACAGTAAACATTCACCATGGGCAGCCCTTCCAATGGTATCCTGAGAATGGCTCCTGAATCTACTCTCAGGAGCTACTAGCTTTGGCTTTGAAAGCTGGAAAAGCTTTTTATCATTGTCTCCTCCCAGTCAGATACATAATCACAAAAGCAAATTTAGAAGCCATTCTTGGTTTTGCCTGATAGATCAAGTGTTCTTGCTGATGCATCAAGACTTAAAGAATTCTGTATAACCAAAGCAGCGCACCATAACTGAACTGCTCCAGTCTCATAGCTTGAAGTTCTCTCTGTTGAAGCATATTTCTTTCATTCTTTCCTTGACAGCAGGACACCTTTTTATTCTTATGAAGGGATGAACTTGTGACTCTGAGATATTGAGATATTGACCAGAACTACTCTGCTTGAGGTATAGAGGAGACTGCTCAGATACTCAGCAGACCCTTGATTGTCAAAATATCCGCTATTATTCAGTGAGTCAGGAAAGTACAAAAACTTAATGGGCTGAGACTAGAGACAGTCCAATGATTACACTCACTCTAGCTATAGTTCATTCTATAAATCTATTAGTGAATTAATAAAAGGAACATTTTGAAGATCTATGCCAATTGCCTCCAAAAGGCAGACTACAACACTTCACATGCAGAATCTGCATGAAATTACCCTGTGATATTTGCTTATTAGCCCTGAAAAAAAACCATAGACCGCTGAAATCTTTACACACAGATTCCCCCAGGAAAATTATTTTAAAATGCTGCATTTCAATAAATGAAGGAATGCTTCTCTTCAGCTCTCTCCTTAGAGGGTACCCATGTATTTTTATAAGATGGTCAAGATGTGCAAGCTTCCTGTTTTCTGCATTATGAGGTGCAAATGGTGATTTCTCCTTCTTTTAAGGACCATTCTCATCCATATTAAAAGGTCTTCTCACAGCTGTCTTCTGCCTTTTCTTTCTAATGTTAAACACCATTCACAATATGATTATTATTATGAGACCATGTTTCCTGCAACCCTGATCCTTCTCAGCCTTATTCTCCACAGGCCTCTCATTAGCAGGTATCTTATACTAAAGATGAGCCTCAGAAACTGACACTGTGTCAGTGAAGAAATAACAGGATACTCCAGCCCAGGCATGACTCTGGAAGTGGTTTTCCTCAGCCACCAGTAATGCCACAGAGAATCACCTCTGTGAACCAGCTGGTGGTCACATCAGGGGAGAGGGTGCGAGGGCTCTCTGGAGTGCACAGCCAGTTGCCTGTTCTCGACAGGGGGCTATGCTGTCAGAAAAGCAAACAGTTGTGTTGCTCCTTTTACACAGTACTCTCTGCTGTCATTTTTGTCTGTGATGACCTCGACACACATGAACTCTTGGAAAATTAATTTCTTGGAGTGAGAATTGAAATTAAATACTTTAGTTAAAATAATACGACAATTTTAAAATTAATTTTAATTTTGTATTTCCTGCTAAATGTTCACTATCCTAGTGTGACAAACTAAAGATGTGTCTGGACAACAAGGGAATAAGACATTTCCATACATGCAGCTATGGGGTTTTACCAAGATTATTCTGTGTTTACTCCTTGATGTTTAGGCTCAGGGGAACCAACATGTCTGTTGTTGAGATACTGACAGGGAAGATTGCTACAGGGCTTGGCCCAATCCCCTCTCTCTCTTCAGCGGCATGAAAGTGCCACTGTATTCTATGTGACTGCCAGTCCAGGATAAGGAGGATGGAGCTGGTCAGAGGGTGTTGCTGTGGCTGACATAGCCAGAGTGGACTGTGCTGCATCTTTGTTTCACTGCACTTTGCACAGGAAGGGTGATGCTGCTTGGGCACACTCGGCTTTTTGGGCTTGCACTTCACTGCTCAGCCACCATGTCTGTAACATGATTGGCTCCTCCGCACCCAAACACACATGTGCTTCCTGCATTAGCCATGTTCCCTGGTCTTTGGGTTTTGTGAAGGAGTTGGTGGCAAAAGCCTGTAGAGTTCAGCATGGCTGTGAAGCTCCCAAAGACCCTGTGATGCCACATCTGGTGTTTTCCTGGGAGCTGTCAGCAGGCAGTGCTGGGAGCCAGGCACTGCTACCTGCCCTGGGGGCTGCACACCCTCATCCAGCAAGAAGAGGGGCCTAAAGAATGTTGGAGAGAGAATTCTTACAAGGGCAAGTAGTGATAGGACAAGGGGGAGTGGCTTTCAAGTGGAAGAGCGTAGGCTTAGATTAAATATTAGGAAGAAATTCTTGACTGTGAGTGTTGTGAGGAACTGATACAGGTTCCCCAGAGCAGCTGTGGATGCCCCATCCCAGGAAGGTTTCAAGGACAGCTTTTGAACCAGGCTTGGAGCAAGCTGCTTTAGGTGTTCCTGCCTAAGGCAGCAGGGTTTGGAACTAGATGATCCTTAAGGTCCCTTTAAGCCAATACTATTCTACGGTTCTAGGATTCTATGTTGCTCCTCCCCCCACCCCTGAGCCAGAGGCCCCAGTGCCCAGAACACAGAACCCACCACCCTGTGACATCAGCCCCAGGGACGAGGCCTTCACGGGCAACGCGGCTGCTGCAGGGACTGCATCTGCGGCTGTGCTGGTGCAAGGAGCCCTCACTTCTTGCAGCTGACACGCGCCTCTGGCAGCCATGAATTGGCTCTGCCTCCTCGTCCTGCTGGCCACGTGCGGGCTTGCACATGGCACATGGGACAACTGCGGGTAAGTGGCCCCAGGCTCTGGGAAGGAGCTTGGACAGTGCTTCGGAGGGGCCACAGGAGTGGGGCCACAGGAGTGGGCCCACTTGTCCCCCATGGCAGTGCCACAGCTTCCCAAACCCCCTGGGGGAGCCTCAGTTCCTTGCCAGCAGCCGAATGCTGACACAGA